>NC_057769.1:18191131-18491131 GCF_010389155.1 Erigeron canadensis
TCTCAAGGGTTTAAACAAATACTATCACGAACAGAATCATAAAGGGTGAATGGTAACTTATTTTACTTCAAGTCGTTTTAAGAAATCAAAACGTGAATTCAGAACACTATAAAGTAAATCTTTTTGCCAAAAACTTTTCAGTTAACCAAACATCATCAATATTCACATTCAAAGGATCAACTGCAACTCGAGCATGGCATAACTTCATCCCTAGTCAAACTAACCATATCATTACACACTTTTTGAACAGAAACGTATCAATCCATTTAAACACTCTCTGATCAACTTATTTTCAAGAACAGGGTGGGAAGGGTTTTTGAATTTTCAAAAACATTAAACAAAGCATTTAAACATGTAGTAATCATTTACACCTATCCTGAACATGCTTCTAATTCACACACTTAACACAGAAGCACTAGCAGAATCGAGAAATTCAAGAAAAATTGTAAACTAAAATCTATATTCAAACCGATAGTACCTGTGGATGTGATTGAAAGATGATGATGTTTATAGAAGAAATGATCACAGAATGATTTGGAACAAGACCCTTAAATTCTTTTGATGATCAGAAACAAAACCTTTTTATGATGATTTTCGGTGAGAGAGTTAGAATTTTACTGGTATATGTGAAAAGATAAGAAAGAAAACATAATCTTTCCCTCCTTAAGAGAAAGAAAAGAAAATGGGTCGGGTTTGGTAAGTTGGATCGGGTTGGCTTTCTGGGTCAGGTATGGTTTGATTGGTATTGGCTTGACTTGTTTTGGACTTTTTCAATAACAGATTTTTTGAAAAACTACTACAAAAATATTTTTCCTTGTGAATTTTCAGTTTTTCTAATTAATTTTATTAAAAATAACAATGAGTTTCTAATCAAATAGTGCAAATATACAAATTTCCCCTTACTTCATGAATTATCCTTTCTCTCCCCCTCAAACATTGCATGGTAAAACATATTGCACGTAAACATAGCATCAATGTTTGACAGATAATGAATGAAATTAGAGAGATAGAGGATTTGTACAAAACATGCAGAGGCAAGTTAGCGTATTGGAAATGAGCACTTATTTGAGATGGTTTCTTTGATCAGAAATTCATTCCAGGATCATGTGTTGAATATCTTCAAAGTGGAAATACGTAACACAGACCTTTATTTCCTACAAGAAAAATTAAGTTGTTTTTGGTACCCATTTTTGTATTGGTCCTGTTGGTTAGAAAAATGATCATGGTATTTTTTGAAGATTTGGAATTCTGTTTCTTGGAGTTTTGACAGTGAACCATCCATACTGATCCCTATAATAGTTATACCCTTAGATGTGTCTTTTGTGAGAAAAACTTGACTAGTTTTTGACATCTTGGATATTGAACTATTTTTGGAGATAGTTTTAAAAGCAGAGGTTCTAGAAACAGATGAAGCATGAACCTTAATGGTGTCTTTCCTTTGAAGTCATCTTTCCTTTGACAATTGGTGTAAGCTGACTTTTGGGTGAGTAAAATGACGTTGGAGCAACCTTAGATTTAGATTCCTTCTTTGATTCAACTTTAGGCTTTTTGAAAGAAAGTTTTTTAACTCCTTTTTCAATTTTTGATTGACTTTTTGTTGAGAACCAGTTTTGGTAGTCATCTTTTCAACCAATGCTTTTGCTTTAGCCTTAAAATTTCAGGAATCTCAATTTTATGCTCTAAAATCACTTTACTTTTCATTGGTGTTATCACAGGGGTTTCAAAAGAGAGTACCTTTTTGACAGAAGCAAAATGTTTAGTCTTCAAAGCTTGAATTTTTTTTTCAATCTTGAAAATGATGATAGCATTGTTGTGGACATATCTTGAATTTGTTTAGAAGAGATGCAATCATCCTGCAATACTTTTGTAGAATTCTCACTCCCATTGGATGGAGTGGAGTAATCATCAGAATTATGATTAATCATCATATGGGTAGGGGTGGTCTCACTTACCTTTGGGGAATAATCTTGAGTTTTCAGATGTTCAATGACCTTTTGTTGAGACTCAACTTTTTGTTTTAGGTTTTCAATTTCTTTTTCCAATATGGTAGTTGGAATATAAGCTCTGTGAGAAATTTGTTTGGAAGACTCTTGTTGAGACTCATTTTGTTTCACTGAAATGTTGTCTATTTCTTCTAACTCATAAATTGATCTGTTATGAGTTTTCTTGTAAGAATCATTAAAAGCAACATAATCAATGTTTATTTGAGTTGGTTTTGGTCTTTCAACATCATCTGACTCAAAATCATCCTCAGATGGTCTGATGAATTCTTGTATCATGCCAAGCCGAAGAAATTTTTCATCATACAATGCACCAAGATCTTCTTTTTGAATTTTCTCTAAATGTGCTGGATTCTCACAACCTAAACCAAAAAGAAGTTCTGATTTATCAATCTTTGATTTGTTGTAATAAGCAGTGAAATCTAAGAAAGGATTTTGTTCTATTTTGTAAATTTTCTCTTGATAGAACAAAATGTTTGCTTTCAAATCTTCAACTTGATTTTGAAGAGTTTCAATTTCAACTCCTTTGAGAAAACAAGAACTGTTTAAGTCAGAAATCTGTCTTTCATGTTTTTCACAATTTGGTCTCATATTTTTCATTTTGTTTGTGAGAAACTCAACATCTGCTTGTCTTGCATTTGCTCTTATCCATTCATTGGTTTCTCAAGCTGTAAGGTCTCAATGGTTTCCTTGAGTGAATGGAAAGTTTTTTCAAGGTCATGACATTTATTGGTTAAATGTGCATTGGGTGAAACAACTTGAGAACTGTTACTTGACAAATGCATTTCTTTCAAAGAGTCATAGTTAACTTTGAGAGCATCATGAGCTATTGAGAGTTGAGAAAAAGCTTCATTAAGTTTATCAAACTCTTGTTTAGCTGTAGTCAAATTTGTCTTCAAAGTATGGTTTTGCATTGTCAAAGTATCAGCTGTTGTTTGAAGAGACAAGTAATCAGTTTGAGTGAACGCTTGTACCTCTCTTGATGAAATGTCTGAATTGATGTTGATTGTTGTCATTTAAAATGATTGAATTAAAAATTATTTAGAAAATGAAGTTAGAAATTTAGATCTTTTAGATTTTTGAAAAAAAATTCTAAGTAGAAAACAGAAAACAGAACGATCTTATTAGATCGTTTTAGAACATAAATTTTCTAAGTAATGAAGAATAAAGACGAAATAAAAAAGAAAAGAGAACAGATGAAAATGTTTTAAAAGAGATCGTTTTAAGGAATCGTAATGAAAAAATTAGAACGATCTAAATTTAGATCGTTTTAACAACTTGGGAGAAAAATTTTCTAAGTATGAAAACTTTGAAAATTTGGGCAGAGTAGCACAATGACTTGGAAGTTTTTGAGCAAAACCAATCTCAAGGAGATCAGTTACCCAAGAAATTATGTGATTCCCAAACACTACAACTTCAGAATCACGATCCACACACCACACAATTCACACAGAATTATATAAGCTAGAACGATCTAAATTTAGATCGTTTTAGCTTCAAAATGGCCCAAAAACTAGAACGATCTAAAAGAGATCGTTTAGTTCCTCCAACAAAGATCGTTTTGTAATACCTGCACATATAAACAGAACAGATAAAACTTATGGTTTTTGATACACAATTGATCAATTCTCACTCAGTTTTGAGAATTAGAATGTGATCCAAACATCAAAATGCTCAGAAAATGATCGCGCACAATCCTAAAAACAATTCCATATCTCAAATCAACTTATTTGTGAAAATCAAATTTTGATCAAATTTTCGAAAATTTTGATTTATACTCAAAACTTTGAATTTGATTCTGAAACTTAACAGAATGTTTTGAAGTATGATTTGGAAAGTATTAGTAAACAAAAACTAGAAAATTAAACAGAAATTGAATGAAAATAGTTGAAGAACAGAAATGGCGGGAAAAGCTTCTTAGAATATGAAGAAGAATAATTTGAACAGAATTCAATGAATATGTAATGAATCTGTTATGGATCGTCAACAGAACGTTGTTTTGCTCTGATACCACATGTAATAAACCAGAAATCGTTCATGTTCAGGTGCGGAAGTAAGGTGATTAACAATGGTGGATGTGTGTGTTTTAGTGTGTGTATTGAGAGAGACAGGGAAGTGTGTGTGGAAAGCTTGGAATTATATTTTGCAATTATGATCAAAAGGTTACAAAATGTTAAGGCTTTGAGGGGTATTTATACTCTAAGTAAATACATAAGCTCCCCCTCAACCTTATATTACATATACACATTTACAAAGATAATGAAATACAACTAAGCACTATTTTGAATTTCTAACAAAACTCACAAATGAAAAACCTAAAGTAGTACCATATCAAAACTAAACTATGCGCAAGTTCGTCATTCGATAAATCAGATTGCACATAATCATCAGCTATTTCAGTAGCAGTATTTTGACATGAATATTCAAAAGAATCAGTCAAGGTTTGGGTGGAGGAACCAGTAAATGAAACATAAGCAGTCTGAGTGGAATGATCTACTAAAAGACTGAAATCAGTTTGTGTAGAAATATTCACACAGACTTTCTTGATATCAACAACAATTGATTCATTCTTTGAATTCGGATTTTGAGACTTTAGAATATTGATAAGGTTTTGTTGAGATTCCACCTTTTGTTGTAAACCTTCCATTTGTTTTTCCAAAATTGTGGATGGAACATACACTTTAGTTGGTTTAGGTAGGAAACGACAGATTCTTGGTTTTGAAAATTAGACGCAATCTCTTCTAATTCAAAAATTGATGACTTTTTCATTACGTAAGAAGTGTTGATGGCATCATAATTAACCAAAATTTATTGTTTTGAATTTTCTCAACTTCATCAGTCTCAAATTCGTCATCCAATGGACGTATGAATTGTTGAACCATACCAAGTCTCAAAAACTTTTCATCATACAAGGGTTCGATCTGGTCATTGGCTTTTTGCAGTGGAGTGATATTCTCAAATCCCAACCCAAGAAGAAGTTCTGATTTATCAATTTTTGACTTATTGAAATAGGTAGTGAAATCCAAAAGAGGGTTTTGTTCAACTTTGTACAACTTTTCTTGATAGAAAAGTATATTCTTTTATGTTCCTCAATTTGTCTTCCAAGATTTTCAATCTCAATGCCTTTTAAAAAACAGTTATGATTTAAATCAGAAACTTTTCTTTCAAGTTCAATTGTTTTTGGCGTAGCTTCTCGAAGCTTCTTATTAAGAATATCAACATCCATTTGTCTTGCATTTACACGAAGCCATTCATTGGTTTTTTGAACATCAAGATCTTGATTGGCCTTTTCAAGATCAAGAATGGTCTTTTCTAAATTATGACATTTTTCCAATAACTTAGAGTCAAGAGAAGCATTCATTTCACATTCTTTAACCAACATTTGTTCTTTATAGTTTTGAAATTCTTGTTTCATAGCATTATACTCAAAAAGAAGTTTAGAATTTTCTTCAAGAAGTTTTGTGTATTCCCTTTTTGAAAATACAATGCTATTTTTCAATTTCTTGTTTTTGTTGGCTAAAGAAGTGTAATGATTCGTCAGGTTTGATAAGGCAATTCTACAAGACTCTTTACCCTTAATTGATGAAAAAGTAGAGTTGAGATTTACCTCGTCATCGGGATATTCCTCGTCATTGTTGTCAGCCTCAAGCATTTTATCTTTGCTCAACCTTGCCATGAAACATACATTGGCAGACAGATCTTCATCTTCATCATCAGTAAGCAAGAGCCACTTGTCATCTTCAGCAATCAAGGCTTGACCGGCTTCAACTTGCTTTGTCAGAAGCATCTTCTGCTTGTAGTATGCATAATCCTTTTTGCGAGGCAGTTTGCAATCCACAGCAAAATGACCAGGAATTCCACAGTTGTAACACTTTTTGTCAGATGTCTTTTTTTTCCATGATTTGTTTCTCATTTTCTGCTTTCTTGTCTCTTTTCTTGGATCCAGTTGTTTCACCTTGTTCAAAACTCTTGTGATGATATTGTTCCTTCTTTGGAAATGCACTTACTGACTTTCTTCACTAACTTTGCAACGTGATAATGCGGTCACAAAACCCCCTTTTTAATCTGAATCACTTTACTGTGACAATTGCTTATTAAGTCCTTGTGTTCGACCTCGGTTTACCAAGTCAACTATATTGCATACGAACGAGTTCACTGCCCGCAAGTGTGTAGTAGTCAGTAGCTAGGTATTTCGTGTTCATAAATTTAAGACTAGAAAATACACATCAAGTTTTTGGCGCCGCTGCCGGGGACTTGAATTAAGTAATTGTTAGTTTTGTGATTCGATCCTCCCTTGCATTCAATTGTGAGGAAGTTAATTGTTTTTCATAGTTAGATTTTATTTTTGTTTCAGTTTTATTTTGTTAGTTTCTGGTGCAGTTAACGTTTTTTTGTGGTGTTTGTGCAGGTGCTTTGTAGTTGATGAACACAAGAACCTCTGGTAGACCTTTGCTTAGTCCTCAAGCTAACCCAGGGAAAGCCAGACGACGCTTAATCAGATCAAACAACACGGAGCCTTCAAACACCGAAAACCGCGACCACCCGGACGTAGATTTGGATAAATATTACTCAAAGGAAGGTTCAATGTCCGGGGTGCACTTAAGTCCTAAATTCTCCGAAGGTAGTAGTTTGTTCAAAACTGGTGATAGTTCAGGGGAAGAAGATAATCGGGATAAGACTGATCAACAGGATTTAACCGAGATTCCTAGAGAAAATCCTCAACCAATCAACCAGTCAGAGCCAGGAGAATGGGTGATAGAGAGCCGGAAAACCCCAATAACCGTCTTTACGGTGACCGTAGGAGAAATATCCCTACTAATAGGGCACTCCTATTCGCCTTCCAACCACCGGAGTAAACTTTTCTCTTAAAGGAAGTCATTTGAAAAGTGTGGAGGAGGAGAAGTTCGATGGGGTAACTAATAATGATCCATATGGGCATTTGGAAAGGTTCGAGAAGATTTGTAGGTTTTATCACTATGGTGCGAACCAAGATGATAATGTGAAGCTTGAGCTTTTTCCACTCACTTTATGTGGAGGAGCTAAGGCATGGTTAAAGGAGCAGCCAAATGATCTGTACACAACTTGGGATGAGCTTCGTGTTGGTTTCATTGATGAGTTCTACTCTATAAGGACTCAAAGACAGTTGGAGAATAAGATCTGATCATTCACTCAAGATCCGGGGGAAAATGTAGTAGATGCCTGGAAGCAATATAAGGAGATGATCAGGAATTGCCCAGGAAACAATCTGAACACGGAAGCAGTGGTTGAGATCTTCTACGATGGGTTGCTAAAGAGAACTAGAAGGGAATTAGCCGGGGCATTTGGAGGTAGTTTGAATAATGTTACCCCGGCTGAAGGATACAAAATCTTGGATGATATGGCCAAGGAATTCTCTGATCGCGATGAAGTTGTAAGCAAGAGAACGAGTGGAAAGACTGTAGCGAAGTTGGAGAGTAGTGAAGAGTCAAGCTTGGTTGCTGAAGTCAAAGCCCTCACAAAGCAGATGAACGAGAGGTTTGACAACGAAGATGTGAGATTCAAAAGCATTGAAAGGGATTTTAAGGTGATTGCTGATGGATGTGACTACTGTGGGGACATGCATTATTCAGAAGATTGTCCGGATAAGCCAGCTCAGGAAGTTAACTATGTCCAGAATCAGCAAGGGAACTTCAGTCAGGGTACCGGTTATCAAAATCGGTCATCAGGTACTTCTTATCCTTCGTCTAATTTTAATGCTAACAATTCTGGTTTTAGTGGAAGCAGGTTTAGCAGGTTCAACAGTCAGCAAAATGCGAATTCGGAATTGAGAGACATCATGAAGGATTTGGTAGGCGCTCAGAAAGCTACCAGTGAGAAGATGGCCTCTCAATGGGATGCTATGACTACTAGGTTGGATGGATTGGCAAATAAGCTTGAGCAAAGTTCGAAGAGTACTCAAGCAACGTTTCAGGATATCGAGGCTAAGCTTGAAAGGCTAGGAACATCAAGTAGGCAGCCCGGTACATTACCGAGCAATACCCAGCAGAATCCTAAGCCTCAGCAGAATAGCCAAGGATCAGGAGTCAAGTATAGCCACCCGAACGCTCGAAACGAGCAAGTCAACGCAATCACAACAAGAGCAGGTAACATTTACAATTCTGCAAACCCATGGCCTAATGATGTTACTCCTTTTGTGCAGGTTGATGCCGATGGAACTGTTGATGATGAGGTTGAGATAGAATCGGAACCCGCCGTGAAGACACCGGCCGTTCCCTCCAAGATTGCTGAGAAGACTCCTGTTGAGAAACCACCAGTTAAACCGTATCAACCAAAGATACCTTTTCCTCAACGATTGAGGAAAGCGAAGATAAAGGAAAATTTTAAAAAATTTGTTGATTTAATTCAAAATGTTAACATAACTGTCTCTTTAGTTGATCTTCTTGCAGGTATGCCGAATTACGCAAAGTTTCTCAAAGATCTTGTTTCGGACAGGAAGAAGTTAGAAGAGGCACAGACAACTGTACTGAGTGCCGAGGTGTCAGCTATCATCAAGAATGAGATTCCTCCTAAGCTAGAAGACCCAGGGAGTTTTCTTATCTCTTGTGCTTTTGGTGCTGTCTTGGATAAGGCATTAGCCGATTTAGGGGCTAGCATAAATCTAATGCCTTATTCTGTGTACAAAAGATTGTCTTTAGGTGATTTGATGCCTACCCGCATGAGCATTAGGCTCGTGGATCGTTCATTCCAATATCCCATGGGGATAGCGGAAAATTTGCAAATTAGGGTAGGTCATATGATATTCCCGGTAGATTTTGTTGTTCTAGAAATGGAGGCGGATATTAATGTCCCTCTAATTCTTGGCCGACCGTTCCTCATGACCGCGGATGCTATCATCCGTGTTAAAGCTAAGGAGATTTCCTTAGGGGTTGGCGATGACCGGGTTGTTTTTAATATTGATAGGGCTCTTAAGCATCCTTACTCATGCGATGAATCTTGTTTCAGGATCGATGTAGTCGAGAAGGAAGATGTTTTGGAAAAGGAGCTCATGGATTTTCTGGATATGGAGGGAGATGAAGCATTTCTAGCTTGTAGTGAAGAAGAACAAGAAATGGTTGGTGAAATGGTGCAGGAGATCATGGCGTCAAGTGTTGATGAAACGCCACCGGAAGATGACACTTTTGAAGAGATCACCGGTAATGATAGAAGACGAGTGCTAACTTCGGTGGAGAATCCTCCTACCGATTTGGAACTCAAACCACTTCCGAACCATCTAGAGTATGCTTATCTCGAAGGTACGTCTTTCTTGCCCGTTGTCATTTCCTCCTCACTTTTGGAGGATGAAAAGTGTAGACTTATGACCGTCCTGAAGGCCCATAAAAAGGCCTTTGCATGGAAAATTTCCGATATCCCGGGTATAAGTCCAGAATTTTGTAAGCACACCATAAATTTTATTGATGATTTTAAACCGGTTGTGCAAAGGCAACGTAGATTGAACCCGAACATGAAAGATGTGGTAAAAAAAGAGATAATTAAATTACTTGATGCGGGAATCATATTCCCCATTTCGGATAGTTCATGGGTAAGTCCGGTGCATTGTGTGCCCAAAAAGGGTGGGATGACCGTAGTTTTGAATGAAAAGAACGAATTGATTCCTACTAGAACTGTCACGGGGTGGAGGGTATGTATTGATTATCGGAAATTGAATGATGCAACCCGCAAAGATCACTTTCCTTTACCCTTTATTGATCAAATGCTCGAACGGTTAGCCGGAAACGAGTATTTTTTCTTTTTGGATGGGTTCTCCGGGTACTTCCAAATACCCATTGACCCCAAGGACCAAGAAAAGACTACCTTTACTTGTCCCTATGGCACTTATGCTTATAGGAGGATGCCATTTGGTCTTTGCAATGCTCCCGGAACTTTTCAAAGATGTATGATTGCCATTTTTCAAGACATGATCGAAACCTCCATGGAAGTTTTCATGGATGATTTTTCTGTTTTTGGTAGTTCGTTTGAGAGTTGTCTAGAAAGTCTTGACAAAATGCTTGAAAGATGTGAAAAGGCACATTTGGTACTAAATTGGGAGAAATGCCATTTTATGGTAAAGGAAGGGATTGTGTTGGGACACAAAGTTTCTAAAGCAGGTCTAGAGGTTGATAAAGCAAAAATTGATGTTATCGCTAAGTTACCTCCACCTACTAATGTCAAGTCAATTAGAAGCTTTTTGGGTCATGCCGGATTTTATCGTAGGTTCATAAAAGATTTCTCAAAAATCACCCGGCCAATGACCAAGTTGTTGGAAAAAGATGTCCCTTTTGTGTTTGATGATGATTGTCTTAACGCATTTAACTTGTTAAAGAAAGAGTTGATTAATGCACCAATTATGATTTCACCCGATTGGTCATTACCTTTTGAGTTAATGTGTGATGCTAGTGATTTTGCCTTAGGGGCCGTTTTAGGCCAAAGGGAGGATAAACATTTCCGTCCCATTTCTTATGCTAGCAAGACTTTGAATCCGGCCCAACAAAATTACACCGTGACCGAGAAAGAATTGTTGGCCGTTGTGTATGCTTTTGACAAATTTCGTCCCTACTTGGTTTTGAATAAGACCATTGTTTACACCGACCATTCCGCATTGAGGTACTTGTTTTCCAAACAAGATGCCAAACCCCGTCTCATTCGTTGGGTTTTGCTTTTGCAAGAATTCGACATTGAGATCAAGGATAAAAAGGGGGCGGAAAATGTGGCGGCTGACCATTTGAGTAGGCTCGAAAACCCTCGCCTTGAGGAGTTGCAAGAGCATGAGATTAATGATTATTTTCCTGATGATGATTTGATGCAGGTGCAAGGAGAAGAAGAACCATGGTTTGCATACATTGCTAATTATCTTTGTGCTAACATTCTTCCCGAAGAAATGACATCTCAACAAAAGAAGAAATTCTTTTTGAGATTAAGCATTATTTTTGGGAGGAACCGTATTTGTTTAGAATGTGTGCAGATGGGATGATCAGGAGATGTGTTGCCGGTGCTGAAACCCGTGTGATTTTGGATGCATGCCACCATGGTCCTACCGGTGGTCATTACGGGCCATCTGTGACGGGTAAGAAGGTATATGATGCAGGGTTCTATTGGCCCACCATTTTCAGGGAAGCAAAAACGCTGGTGGAAGTTTGCGATGCATGTCAACGTCAAGGTAATATCACTAAGAAAGACGAAATGCCTCAACAAATGATACAGGTATGTGAGGTTTTTGATGTATGGGGGATTGACTTTATGGGTCCTTTTCCTCCGTCACATAAGTTTCTTTATATCTTGGTAGCCGTTGATTATGTGTCCAAGTGGGCCGAAGCTAAAGCCCTACCGACTAATGATGCTAAAGTTGTAATTGAATTCTTGAAAAAGTTGTTTAGTTGTTTTGGTGTACCAAAGGCCTTAATTAGTGATCGCGGGTCCCATTTCGCGAATCACCAGCTTGCTAAGGTTTTAAAGAGGTATGGGGTCACCCATAGGTTCTCCACCTCTTATCACCCTCAAACAAGCGGCCAAGTGGAAAACACGAATAGGGCTTTGAAAAGGATCCTTGAAAAGACCGTGCAAGATAACCCAAAAATTTGGGCCAAGAGGCTTGATGATGCCTTGTGGGCGTTTCGAACCGCCTACAAGACTCCAATTGGTACTACCCCTTATAAGCTTCTTTATGGAAAAACTTGTCATCTCCCAATTGAGATTGAACACAAACCTATTGGGCTTTGCAAAATTGTAATATGGATCTAATCTTGGCTGGTGAGAAAAGGTTTTTGCAGTTGCACGAGTTGGATGAAATGAGGTTGCAAGCTTATGACAACTCCATGTTATACAAGGAGCGTACAAAAGCTTGGCATGATAAGAAGATCAGGAGGAAGGAATTTAAAGCCGGTGACAAGGTACTTTTGTTTCAATCAAAGTACAAAATCAAAGCACCGAAGCTCAAGTCGAGATGGATTGGACCGTATGTGGTGAAAAGAAGTTATTCGTCTGGATATGTGGAGTTGTATGGCAATGATGAGAGCTTCATTGTAAATGGACAACGCTTGAAGCATTATCATGAAGAAGATGAAGAAAATGCGGAGGTGTTCGAAATTGGCTTTTATGCCATCAACAAGTGAAAGTAAAAGGTGATCGAGTCAAGCTAAGGACTCGTTAATAAATTAAGCGCTTCTCGGGAGGCAACCCGAGTTTGTTTCATTTTATGTTTCATTTTTATCTTGTCATTTTCTTTTCCTAAAATCGAAAAAATCCATAAAAATGTAAAAGTTTTAAAAAGCCAAAAAGATTTTGTTTATTTCCTTTAGTTTAAATCATTTTTCAGTTTTTTAATGTTTTTTGTATCAAGAATTGCAGGTCCGTAGGTCATCGTGGGCGTCGAGGTAAGTCAGGTGCAAAAGGTAAGTAGAAGTGCCGTTAGTAAGCTGTCACTTCAGGTCCTGTCGTCCGTTAAGTGTCACAAGTTCGTTAGATTTTGACTTTGCTGGACGCGTGTAACGCCCGTTACCCCTCTAACGGCCGTTAGAGGGGGATTTTGTTTTCCTGCTGTAACGGCCAGTTAGGGCCCTAACGCCCGTTAGCCTTCTTTTGTTTTGTAACGCCCGTTACTCCTATAACGGCCGTTAGTCTTTACGTTGTTTTGTAACGCCCGTTAGGCCAGTAACGGCCGTTACACGCGAAAAGTCTGGATAGATTAGGTCGATTATTGTCAGGAAAATCTCAAAAATCCAATCTCAAACACATCCACACACACACGACAGCTGGAAAAAAAAAAGGGGGAGGGGTTCATTTGCTTCAATTTTTTTTGTTTCTTCTTTTTCTCACATTAATCTCCAAATTCCTTGTTCAATCATCAAATTCTTCAGGTATAACTCTTCAATCTTTTCTTTTAATTTTCGTTTTTTTTTTATTACTTTTGAAGAAACTCATTGTTCTTGGAGATATTGTGTATGTGGTGTTGAAGTTTAGTGGGTATGGTTATTTTATCAAAGATATATCTAGTAGCCATAGTCACTGATTTGGTGATTTAGATTATTGTTGAGGTTATTGTTTATCTTCCCCATTATTTAGTTTAAGTGTGGGGGGGAAGATTAAAGTTTGTTGAACTAAGAATCATAGATAATGTTTGTTACTAATCGCTTAAATTGATCTTGTCGTAATTAGAGTTTAATTTTTCTTTAATTAGGGGATGAATTCTAATGTGGTAATTTCTGTGATTATTTAACAAATATGAGTTTTGAGAATTGGAATGGATAATAATGGTGGAATTATTTGTATGAAAAATCACTTGAATTGATTTTGTCTGAATTAAGGTTTTTGTTCTATCATTTAGAGAAAGATTTTAATTAGATGATTTCTGTGATTTAATTCTTTGGTTTAAGTTTTTTTTTGTAGACTTGGAGTCATTACATCGTTTCGTAGCCTTATATATGTGTATGCTTGATTTTGTAGATGGCTACCAAGAGACAGCGTGACATGCAAAGGGCTGCCGCTTCAGCTGAAGCTTCCGCCTCAAGAGCTAGACAACCTGTAGCTCGAGCACCCGTCATCCGTACTCCCGAGGAGGTACCCGCAAAGTACCAACCTAAGATAACTCTAGATGTTGTGAGGCGTAAGCCTATTATTGCTAATCGCAGGTTAGATTTCGATAACTTGGGGGAGTTAGGGGTAAATGTTGAGGAGTTGAACGGATTGTTGACACCCCCTTGGAGGGCCTTGTTCTCCATTAACACCAACATCTGGAGACACTTGTGCAATGAATTCTTTAGTTCGTTTAGGTTGAATACGGACGAGGGAAGTTGTAAGAAAACAGTTATGACATTCCACCTAGGAGGTCAAATTCATTGTATGTCCTACCAAGAGTTCGGGGTCCATTTAGGGTTTTATAGTGAGGATGATGTTCAGAGGGTGTCTTTTACAAAGGGGATTGTTCAATGGCCCGCATCCATGACTGCAGCTAGGTTTTGGGAGGAGGAGAATTTGAGTGACCAAGAATTCCACTATAATGTCAAACAATCTGCTGTTCGGAACCCGGTTTACAAGCTACTTTTAAGAATGATAGCCGAGACCATCTCCAATAGGCATAGTAGTTCAAATAATGCTACTAGCACTGATTTATTTTTCTTGTATTGCATGGTTCGGAAGGTCTCTTGCAATCTAGCTAGGGCTGTGGCTTTATATTTGTATGAAAAAGGGCATGGTAAAGCCAAGGGTCATGTAGCCGGTGGTTTCTTTGTTTGTCATTTGGCAAGGAGGATGGGTTTGGTCCAGACGGATCAATTTGGTCTTTTACCGGGTTTTCAAGCGTATTGTCGCAGTGGGGTACTTGATAGGGCGACAATGATTAGAATGGGTATGGTTAGCCAGAATGAGGACTCGGAGGATGAAGGAGCCGATATGGACGCTGAGGATGATGAGGATGAGATGGATGAGGAGCCGGATGCTGGTGTTGGTGCTTCTGCACCAACTAGAGGTGCCACCTCTAGCTCACATTCTTTTGATTTTTCAGGTTTAGGGCAGCGTGTGGACGAGATCTTTCATGGGCTCACTGGGATTCACGAGCGATTGGACCGCCAAGATGATTGGTCGCGTTTTGTCGGTAGTCAGGTTAACTGAATGGCGTATCAGCAGGAGTACTTCCAACCTTACATGCAGAGTTGGATTGCTTCAGGGTCTCCTCCACAGGTTCCTTCTGTACCATCACAGGTACCTCCCCAACAGTTTCCCCCTCAGCAGCCATTTATGCCACCGTCGATTTATCCCATCAGCCAGAACGCTTTTGATCACTACTATCCCCAGTACGGTCAAGCAGCCCCATCGGATGCCGGTACCAGTAGTTCTCAACCGCCTACCTACAGTGGTGATAGGTACTCTGGTAATGCCTTTGATTTCTATGGTATATTTGGTGGGCGACGTGATGGTGACGGCGATGGCGCTCCTTCAGCCTTTCCTCCGCCTGAGCTTTGAGCATGGATGGTTTTGCTTATTATCTTTGATACATTTTTACATTTTCAGTTTCTCTTTAGATGTGTATTTAATTGTGTATATCCACCTTCCAGAGGTGATGAGCATATTTTCTTTCTCTTGCATTTTGGTTTGATTGCATAGAATTTTACATTGCAGGTTGTTTTCTCTTTACATATACATTAACATTTTATTGTGTGTTCGTGGTGATAGCACGTTGATTATCATATGCATATGTTCGCAGTAAGTTCAGCGCTCATGTTTCTTGTTGGCATCATTCACGCATGGAACACCTTTCATACCCGACAAGTTTTTCTTATTCCTTATTTTTGCTTCTTAGTTTACCTTTCCTATTTCCCTTAGATTGGCTTAGTTATTGGACATTGAGGACAGTGTCCAACTTAAGTGTGGGGGGATGGTAAATAGGAAAAGTCGGGTATTTTAGAGGAATTGTGAAACTTTTGCTTGCTTGTCCTTGTAGTTAATTGCTTTTGTCACCTAATTATACATATAATTGAGCAATGTAACTACACCCTTGGCAAAAATTTTAATGTGTGGAATGTATTTGACTGATTAACGTGGCACTCCTTCTGGATTAATAACATTACTAGCATGCTTATAGCACCAAAAACACCAAAATTGTGAGATATTATTGATTCATTGCTAGATATGATAGGTGTTACGGTTTTGGAACCTTTAACCTTGTAAATTTGTCCCTCTCTTAGGCTTTTGGATTTATCCGGAAGTAAGGGTCTCTTTTAGAGCTCTGAACTATGATGTGCAAGTTTGAGGTTGATTTTCCATTTTCGAGTCATTTCATTTGCTATGAGTGTGCCGGTGATTGCGTTGATTCTAGAACTTGTCCTTGTTGATCGTTCCGTTATCTTGCTAGATGAAAAAGAGGCAAATTTAGGATAAAACCTTTTTTCTTTGTTCATTCACCTTTTGTTTCATAAAAATTTGTTATGTGCATGTTTTGTAATGTGCTTAGTAGCTAACTACTCTGGTTAGTGAACCACCCGTTAAAAACCCGTATGTTGCACTACAAGAAACAATAGAAAACTTGTTGTCACTAGCCTGTTCTTTGTTACTAAATCTACCTAAAAATAAACCTTTCCTCGCCATACCAATAGTCAAAGTCCTGGTGGGTCATTGGTTGCCTTTGCTAGATTGGATGGTTTGGGTTTTGCCTTATTATGTCGGTCGAGATATTCTCATTTTATGGGGGTAGTTTGATTTCGTCATGGTTTTTGGAAAAGTCTAGACTGTTGATCTTGGCATCTTTTGTAATGATTTGTCACTGTTTCTTAAATTTCGTAAGAGAATACCAATTAGTCAGAGTAAAAGTAGCTCACAAAAAAAAAAGAGAATAAAAGAATTGTAAAACTGAAAAAGAAAAAAAAAAGGAAATATATATAAAAACAAAAGAAGAAGCTTGGGTTGTCAGTTGGTATTTCTCCCTTTTGTCAAATCATTTTATGTAAGTTGGTACGTCGTTTAAAACCAATGAAGTGTTCTTAAATTGATATATTTGATTAGAGTGTTTGAGGTTGGCAAGTTTGTTGAAGTCAACACGGTTAGATTTGGTTGATAGGTTGTTTGATTGTCTTACACCACAATGGTGTCGGTTTTTGGATCATTCTATTGGGGTATGGTCAGGATAACTTCTTGGGATGTGGACCGTTGGCAACTAATGACATGGGTTTGTTTGGACTAGACTATATGTGAAAAATTTGTTAAATGTTGTGTTAGTTCTTTGTTTAACACTACTTGTTTCCAAAATTTCCATACCTTGTTCAAATACCTTGTTTAGCCTTAAAATGTTACAACCCTTAAAGTCCTCTTTTGATAGACGTTATAGGGCGCATGCGCCTTGGCGACTTAGGAACGATCCTTGTACAAGCCTATGGTTAAAAGAATATGCATCACGACTTGGCATTGAGTGATTATTCAAATATTCAGCCCCAAATGAATGTTAGTTGGAGTAGGATAGGCGAGATATCACTTGTTCGTTACATTTGTGCCTAGTCGTGTTATTGAGGCTTGTATATCAGTCAAATATTGTCAAACGTTCCGGTTTTCATTTAAGATGAAAATTGCCTAACCATTTATTCACATTCTTGATTGTGGTTGAGCTTCTTTTTGATTACTGAAATGTGGTTCCATGATATGCCAAGGAATTTTATGATTTTCAGTTTGGATTTGCTTGAGGATAAGCAAAGCTTAAGTGTGGGGGGATTTGATGTGTCATATTTTATACCATTTCCCACGTGACTTTAGAACCAATTATTCGTCATTTTGATAGTTTTATTTCCAACTTTCGATGCTTTGAAGGTGTGTTGAGTGTTTTCAGGTTGGAAATTGATTAGACGAATGAATTGGTCTATTTTGATGAGTTAAGGAAGAAACGGGAGAAAGATTCAGGTGAAATCACGTGAAAGATGAAGAAAACGAAATCTGGAAGTTGTAACTGCCGTTAGCCCAGTAACGGCCGTTACATAGGTGGTTTGTGGTTTCTCCTGTAACTGGCAGTTAGGGAACTAACGGCCGTTAGTTATCAACTGAAGAGTAACGGCCGTTACCCCAGTAACCCCCGTTAGACCTCAAGTATAATACTAACGGCCGTTATCCCACTAACAGCCGTTACACGCGTGTTTTGTACAAAGGATTAGTTAGGGTTCTGCACTTTTGGACGGATTCATAACACAATTTTCATAGTTTTTCATATACTTAGGAATACTTTGGAGCAATCAAGTGATTAGGGTTTCGATTATTTTCAGTTTTTGATTGTAATCATCATTGCTACCGGATTGTCATCATTCATTTGGTATAATATGATTTCCTCTCTATTTGTTTGTTCTTGCATTTCTAATATGAATAGCTAAATCTTTAGCACCCGCTTGGGTAGTAAGCATGTCATAGGGTCGAATTGATGTTGCTTGCAAATGTTGAACAAGGTTTATATGTTTAATCGAAGATCCACATTTATTTGGATTTAAATATCGTTTTCAACTTTTATATTTATTGATTGATAATTGTAATTAGAAGTTCGGGAGAAATCTATGTCATT
The DNA here is from genome assembly GCF_010389155.1 of Erigeron canadensis. NCBI lineage: Eukaryota > Viridiplantae > Streptophyta > Magnoliopsida > Asterales > Asteraceae > Erigeron > Erigeron canadensis. The sequence continues at coordinate 18,209,168 of NC_057769.1, forward strand.
GTCAATTGATTTATGAAATGGTTAATCGGTCTATAATTAACCTGAAATCGTTGGAGTTCGGGAGAAATCAACGATAAAGATTAAAAATAATTAAATTCATTTTGAATGTGTAGACGTCTATGATAGAGGGATCTGATTAGGCGAATAAGCAGTTCGGGAGAAAGCTTTCAAAAGATTAAATCATAAAATCAACTCAGGAATTTAATGCTTAACTGTTTAGAGGAGAAATTAAGTGCGGGAGCAATAATTATATTTTGAGCAGTCAAAGTTTCAAGTATAACGGGAGTTCATCTTGTCTAGTTTTTGAGTCGTTCAACAAAAGCAAGTAATATCTAGACCCGATGATTGGCATGTGAGCTGATCCAAGTAGGTGTTCATTTTTTTTAAATCTGTGTTAAGATTCAATCAATCAAATACTCTTTGCGATTAATCCTACGGGATTACTGACTTTCTTCACTAACTTTGCAACGTGACAATGCGGTCACAAAACCCCCTTTTTAATCTGAATCACTTTACTGTGACAATTGCTTATTAAGTCCTTGTGTTCGACCTCGGTTTACCAAGTCAACTATATTGCATACGAACGGGTTCACTGCCCGCAAGTGTGTAGTAGCCAGTAGCTAGGTATTTCGTGTTCATAAATTTAAGACTAGAAAATACACATAATTTCTGGACAAATCTTTAGAGGGCTCCAGTAGATACGTCTGGAGCGAGTCCAGTAAATCTGGACCTAACAAATTCCCCCTATTTGTTTAGAAATTATGCAAGGATTTTCAAGCTTGTATCTATACAAGTTTGTGCTTGAAAAATCTTTGAGAAATTTGACTAAGTCTAATTTAAATTTCTGGAGAGCCACTTTATAGATCATCTGCGTTCCCAGTTTATACATTTTGATTTCTAGACTTAATCTGGATAAGTACTTGAGTCTAATCCTCCCTCCTTATTAATTCTCTAATTTTTTTTAATATTAATCTAAATTAATTTACACTTTTTGGTTTTCCATCACCAATTTACACTTTAACCCCAATCTAAAACAATTAATTTACAATTTTTAGTTTCTCATCACCAATTTACACTTTAACCCAATTTAAAATAATTAACTTACACTTTTTGATTTTCTATCACCAATTTACACTTTAACTTAATTTATATTTAATTATACTTTTATATATATAGTTTACACTTCTAGAAATAAGAAACTGTAAATTTTTTATTTAACTAAAGTTGGGGGAAAAAAAAAGGGTAAACTGAAATCAATATTCATATGGAGTTAATTTTCGTATGTTTCTTTGTTAGGCGGATAATTTTTGGAGTATTTTGACCGATGGAGTGGCTATTCAGCTAGCAAATTTCAAGTTGATTTCAGTATATCTATTTAATATATTTGAAATCCAATTTTTTAACTTTGATTAATATATTTTGAGACTACCCGTTCATTGGATGGGCCTGACCACTAGTATAAATATATATGGAAGGGGTCGGCTAGGAAGGAGGGATTCTAGCTGTCGAATTAATATAGTTTTAGGGAATTGGAATTAGAGTTTGTAGTCGGCAGGTAGGGTGCAAAATTTAGAGGAATATCTTCGTTTGGGTTTCGAATTCGAGCCACAACAGAGGTCAACTTCATCAGCCGCAATCATATTCTCGTTCGATTCTCTTTTCTCTTTTATTATTAATAGTTGTTTAAATTTTAAGACTTTATTACTATACAATATTATTATGGATTATACTTATATAATATTTGTTAGTTTTATTGTTCATGCCATGAGTAGCTAAATCTTTATTCATCTACTAAGATGAAGTGATACAATTGAATGATGGTTGCACTATTTTTATAATTCAAGTTGATTTGATTTAACGTTGTGTCGTAATCTTAGCTTATTAATTCTTTGTTATTTAACTCTTGATTGAGGATGGTTTTTGCATGATCTTAGTGGTAACTTAGGTTGTATAAGAGTTATTTTGATTGCTTGGTTAGAAGCGATTGTTTCTATGACGGGTACGGTAGAAAGTAATTAATAGTTAATAAGAATTAACGGGTTAATGGTTGGGTACAATCAATAGACACAATTGTTATCTAAATAACCAAAACAATTAGTTGACTAGGAAAGTTATGTAAGGCGTCTTGGGATACCGGTCTTAGTAATGGAACTAGTTAATTAAGGGAATTGAATAAAGTAACGAACTTGACGGGTACGGGGTGAGTCTTTGTTTAGTTCTCGGTTATTAATCAACATATTTGAATTGGTTCTTCATTTAAGTGCAACCTAAATTATAGTGTCATGGAGTCGAAGTAGATGATCCTTTAATTAATTTTGATAATAAAAACTCTCTTTTCGTTTAATTCTTCGCAATTACTAATTTTATTAATTAACTAACTTCTTCAAAACCAAGGTGATGGGAGTCTTTAAAATCCAAAACTCTTTTTAAACCTATATTAAACTCGCTTGCTCTTTATCAGTCCCTGTGTTCGAACCTGGACTTACCTTTAAACTATATTGCATACGAACGGGTCCACTGCCCGAGAGTGTGTAGTAGTCAGTTCTAGGGTATTTCTTGTTTATAAATTTAAGACTAGATTTTACACATCAAGTATAACCAACAAACTCGGTACGCTCAGACTCTAGAAGAGACTCATTCTGCTGCCTATGATGCTCCTCCATCTGTCTCTCCCAAAGTGGACGATAATGCTCCTGTTGGTTTACCACTCGATGCAACATACCAGTCATCGAGCGAGTTTGATCGAGTATTAAATCCAACGACCCCTGCATACCAAAAATATGATCCTGCAAAGAAGAGAAGTCAAAAGCAGATGATGAAGAAGATGCACCACCCGTGAACCTAGGCTCACTAGTACCATACTCACGACGTCTCCTCCGATCCGGTCTTTGATCTCCCTCAACATCACCAATAAAAGTATCACGATTCTTAACCGTAACAACCAAAGTAGCCTGTCTCAAATCATCCAAACTAAATGACAAACAAGGTATCCTATTAAGCCCCCTACGAGGCCTCAACCCATCCACATGCAACATCCTGAAAATCAAAGAAATATAGTTCCCACAGAAAAGTTCGGGATCTCGGTGGGTTGCCATGTATCGAGCTAAAACATAAGGAGCACAAGCATATCGAGAATCACCACCCTCCTTAAACAACCTCATGAGCCAAACAACCTGAGGTGTAACCTTATCAGCATGGTCACCCCGCTGCAAAAAACAATGCGTGACCAACTTATGCAAAACACGCATCAAAGGATCCTCAATCTTGTATGTCTACTAGAAGATGACTTAACATCCCCTGAACCTCCAAGCTTTCTCCAATATGCATTAACATCACGATCATCATCAAAACCAGAGACTCCCTAATCAGAAACTCCATTAAGAAGGAAGTCATAGCTATCAATATCCGACAAAGATCTCTTACCCAACATCCCCGTCAAATAAGCAAATTCAGGCACAGAACAGTGCCTTTGTATCCCACCAGCCCTGAAGTGAATAACCTTCTTCGTGTAAAACTCACTTCCATTCAATCTAGTATCAACCCGAATTGTGCTCAAGAACTCTAAGCACCACTCTCAAACCGGTGGATAATGACAATCAAACGCTTTTTCCCATATCCTATAAGTTTTTATTTGACCATTGGAATTCCTATACTTACACTTCATCATCCCTTTCAATTCAGTACCTATCCCCAAATTCTCTAACTCTCTCCAATTAACTATTCGTGATTGCATAATCCCATGGTAACGAATCTCTTGAAATTTATTGAGATAATGGATTTGTTCATGATCTTCTGATCCCGAGAATGTTAACCACACATGAGTATCTGCTGGAAGATTTTCTGCTCTTGAATCCAGTGGTACATCTTTGTATGTGAAAGGGTCACTTGGTTCCGGGTTGGTATAGTCGTTACCTTCAATAATTCCCGGAACAAAAATCGGGGTATTTGATGAAGAAGCCACTGGCCTTTCCTCTCCTAGATGTGCGAACCATGATGCTTAAACAAGAAAAACAAGAAGAAAATTCAAAAAGAATGGAAGAATTTTGGTTTGATTTGAGAGAGAAAACAAGAACATTTAAAAATTTGTTTGTGTTTATTTTGTGTGTGTTTTTAGTCGACCAGGAGTCTAACAAAAGAAAAGACCAGATTTTCGTGGTCCCCCATCTATCCAAAGACAATCTATCTTCAAATTTTAATCAAATCAAAACGGGTCAATGCAGGTCAACTCACGCTGTGCGGCGCACACCAAGATCATGCGGTGCACAAAATGCTTTTTCAGAAATTCCTTTTTCAAAATAGGCCCGATATGCGGCGTACAAGGTATATATGCGGCCACACAAGCTTCTTCAAAATTTTCTGTGACAAATTTTTCATTCTGTGCGGCACACAAACTCTTTTTACGACTCTAAAAACTTACCTTGGCTCGTTTTGACTTACCGTAACACATCTGGACACTTCGGGACCTGCACATCTCAACAAAAAGCTATAAAACGAAAAATAAACATAACTAAACTAACAAAACAAAAATATTTTTGTTTTTTTTTTCGATTTTTCAAATGTTTTTGGGTTTTTCAATATAAGAAACGAAAAATGAAATAAAATGCAAATAAAAACACACGGGTTGCCTCCCGAGAAGCGCTTAATTTATAAGGAGTCGTTAGCTAGACTCACATCCCCAATTAATTATCAATTTCATAAAATGAAAGTTGATCAACCACAACTCCTTCATCACAAGCTTCTTCATTAAAAACCTTCAACCTATGGCCATTGACAATAAATGTTTCCCCATTCCCTGTATACAATTCCACATACTCCGAAGGATAAATATGTTTAATGACATAAGGTCCCATCCATCTTGAAGTCAATTTAGGTTGTTTCAACTTAAACTTTGAAATGAACAACAAAACTTTATCACCTACTTTGAAATCTTTCTTCTTCAACCTACGATCATGCCAAACCTTTGTCCTTTCTTTATAGAGCTTCGAATTTTCATAAGCATATAATCTTAACTCATCCAATTCATTTAATTGTAACATTCTTAACTCACCACTTTCAATTAAATCCATATTACAATTCCTAAGAGCCCAATAAGCTTTATGCTCTATTTCTAAAGGCAAATGACATGTTTTCTCATACAACAATCGATAAGGTGTAGTCCTAAGTGGAGTCTTAAATGCGGTCCTAAAAGCCCATAATGCATCATCTAATTTCTTTGACCAATATTTAGGATTATCACCTATGGTTTTTTCTAAAATTCGTTTTAAAGCCCTATTTGTATTTTCTACTTGGCCACTTGTTTATGGGTGATAAGAAGTAGAGAAACGATGATGAACACCATACCTCTCAAATACCTTAGCAAGTTGGTGATTCGTGAAATGAGTTCCACGATCACTTATTAAGGCCTTAGGACAACCAAAACGACAAAACAATTGCTTCAAAAAATCTACCACAACCCTTGCATCATTTGTAGGCGAGGCCTTAGCCTTGGCCCATTTAGACACATAATCAACCGCCACTAAAAAGTAAAGACACTTATTTTAAGGCGGAAAGGGTCCCATAAAATCAATACCCCAAAAATTAGAAACTTCGCAAACCTGGATGAAGTTTTGAGGCATCTCATCTCTCTTTGTGATGTTCCCTTGACGTTGACATGCATCACAAGTATCCACCAAAGTTTGAGCTTCCTTGAAAATCGTTGGCCAATAAAAACCTGCATCAAACACTTTCTTACTAGTAACGGAAGGTCCATAATGACCACCGGTTGGCCCTCGGTGACAGCCATCCAAGATCAAACGAGTCTCTCCACCCGCAACACATCTTCTAATCATTCCATCTGCACAAACATGAAACAAATAGGGTTCTTCCCAATAATAATGCTTAACATCGGAAAAGAACTTTTTCCTTTGTTGATTTGTCCATCCTTTCGGAATTACCCCTACAACAAGATAATTAGCAAAATCCGCATACCATGGAACATTAGAAATACTCATCAACGATTCATCCGGGAAGGTATCATCAATATCATCTCCCCTTGGTTCCTCACGGTGAGGATCCTCTAACCTACTTAAGTGATCGGCCGCCAACTTTTTAGCCCCTTTCTTATCCTTTATCTCGATGTCAAACTCTTGTAAAAGCAAGACCCAACGTATGAGACGAGGTTTAGCATGTTGTTCAGAAAACAAGTACTTAAGGGCTGAATGATCGGTAAAAACAATGGTCTTACTAAGCACCAAATACGACCTAAACTTATCAAATGCATACACAACAGCAAGCAACTCTTTTTCAGTAGTAGTGTAATTTTGTTGAGCACTATTAAGAGTCTTGCTAGCAAAATAAATAGGACGGAAATGATTACCTTCTCGTTGCCCTAAACCCGCTCCAACTGCAAAATCACTCCCATCACACATTAGTTCAAAAGGTTGAGACCAATCAGGAGAAACCATAATAGGTGGGTGAGTCTAACAATCTTTAAGCAGTTTAAATGCCTTTACACAATCCGAATTAAACTCAAAAGGCACATCTTTTTCAAGCAAACGGGTCATAGGTCGGGCTATCTTTGAAAAATCTTTAATAAACCTACGGTACAACCCGGCATGACCTAAAAAACTTCTAACGCCCTTTACATTAGTTGGTGGAGGTAATTTAGCAATAGCATCAATTTTAGCCTTATCTACCTCAATCCCCAAAATAGACACCTTATGCCCCAAAACAACTCCCTCTCTAACCATAAAATGATATTTTCCCAATTAAGAACAAGGTGTGCCCGCTCACATCGCTCAAGCATCTTATCCAAGTTGGAAAGACACTAGTCAAAAGAATCACCAAAGACCGAGAAGTCATCCATGAAAACCTCCATAGATGTCTCCAACATATCTTGGAATATCGTGATCATGCACCTTTGGAAGGTGGCAGGAGCATTACACAATCCAAACGGCATCCTACGATAAGCATATGTGCCAAAGGGACATGTAAAGGTCGTCTTTTCTTGATCATTGGTGTTAATGGGTATTTGAAAGTACCCGGAGAAACCATCAAGAAAGCAAAAATACTCATTTCCAGCTAACCGTTCGAGCATTTGATAAATGAAGGGTAAAGGGAAGTGGTCTTTACGGGTTGCATCATTCAATTTCCTATAATCAATACACACCCGCCACCCAGTAACCGTCCTAGTAGGTACTAGTTCATTATGTTCATTAGTGACAACGGTCGTCCCCCCTTTCTTCGGTATACAATGGACCGGACTTACCCATGGACTGTCAGAGATAGGATAAGTAATTCCAGCATCTAAAAGTTTAATTATCTCTTTCTTAATGACATCTTTCATATTCTGATTTAGCCTCCTTTGTCTTTGAACACTTGGTTTGAAATTTTCATGCAAATTAATTTTGTGTTTACAAAATTCGGGGCTAATTCTGGGTATGTCAGTTGTACTCCAAGCAAAAGCTCTTTTATGAGCCTTCAAAATAGTCATTAACTTACCTTTCTCATTATCCGAAAGTGATGACGAAATGACAACGGGAAGAAGTGACTTACCTTCGAGGAATGCATATTCCAAGTGCTCGGGAAGTGGCTTGAGCTCCAAATCGGTTGGTGGATTGTCCACCGAAGTTTCAATCTTCAAACCATCCCTCTCAATTTCCTCAAAAGTCTCATCCACCGGTGGTGACTCATTGATGCTTAATTCCATGATCTCTTTCACCATATCCGCAACCATCACTTGCTCCTCTTCACTACAAGCAAGCAAAGCTTCTCCTTCATCCGTGTTCAAAAAATTCATCAATTCCGTTTCCAAAGCTTCATCCTCGTCAATCACATCAATCCTGAAACATGAATCATTAGTAGAATAAGGATGTTGCAAAGCTTTATCAATGGAAAACAAAATCCTATCATTTCCTATACCCAATGAAATAACTTTATTCTTGACACGAATAATAACATCGGTCGTATACAAGAAAGGTCGGCCTAAGATAAGAGGCACCTTGGCGTCTTCTTCCATTTCAAGGATAACGAAAATTGGCCAACAAGACAATATGGCCTACTTTAACACACAAATTTTCAGCAATCCACATGGGGTACTGAAATGAATGATTGTCAAGCCTAATACTCATCCGAGTTGGCTTAAGAGCCACTAAAGACAATCGCCTATAAACTGAAAAAGGCATCAAATTAATGCTAGCACCAATGTCGGCCAAAGCATCACAAGTAAGCTTAGCATCAAGAGAACAAGTAATCAGAAAACTCCCTGGATCTTCAAGCTTAGGACGGATTTGATTTTTCACAATTGCCGAACACTCCGCGTTGAGGAAAGTAGCCTTAGCTTCCTCTTATCCGTTACAAGATCCTTGATGAACTTGGCATAATTCGGCGTTCTTGAAAGCAAATCAACCAAAGACACATTATATAAACTAATTTAATCATGTCCACAAACTTACCGTATTGTTCCCTGAGCTTATCCTTCTTCAATCTTTGAGGAAAAGGAACCTTAGGCTTGTACGCCTTCACCTCAGGATCAACAACCGCCGGTTTAGCTACCGGTGTTGTAGATGTAGATGAAACGGCCGGTGATTTCACGGTTGGGTTTGGCTCCACCACAATTTCTTCATCAACTTGATCATCTTCACTTTCACTATCAACCTGTATAGGAACATTAGTAGCACTGGAAATAGGAGGTGAAATAGGAGAATTTACTACCTTACCGAACCGAGTAGTAATGGCATTTACATGCTCATTTCTAACATTCGGGTGTTGATACTTATTACCTCCATCATTTGAACCGGAAGTCTTAGGATTTTGCTGGGTATTACTTGGAAGAGTACCTTGTTGACGATTAGAATTACCCATTGTATCAAGCCTCACACCTAAATTCTTGATCACCACATTGTTGACTCTTGATATTTTGATTCATCTTATCATTCAAAGCGGTGATATCAGTTCGGTAGTTCTCATTCTTCTTGTCTTGATCAACCATAAAATTCTTCACAAGATCCCTAAGCTCGGCATTAGGATTAACTATTTCAACCGGTTGAACCAAAGGACCTCCTTGATTTCCTCCTTGCCATGAAGCTCCCAATGTAGACCTATAATTTCCTGCACCATTAGAATTAAAATTAGAATTTGAATTACCTTGGTACCGGTTTTGATAAGCTCCATTCCTTTGAAATACCCCTCGAGTTGCAAACGGTGGTTGGTATTGATTTTGAACATAATCAACTTCTTCTTTCTTTGGCGCTTTATCACAATCTTCCGTGTAATGCCTATCACCACAAATGTCACAACCCGCAACCGCCGTCTTCAAATCCTTCTCAATCAATCTAAACCTACCATCCATACTTGCAAATTGCTTATCTATGTGACTTGCCAAAGCCTTAATTTCAGCCACAACATCATTACTTCCACCACTATCAACCCGAGCCACACTTTTTCTTCCCGTTTTAACAAGATCCGGTTTAGTTCTACCCGCTTCTCGAATCACACTTGTATGAACCATATCTTCCATAACCTTATAGGCTTCGTTGTAAGTGACATTATTAATGTTACCTCCATAAGCCCAATCCAATTCCCTTTGAGTGCCGCTATCTAAACCCCGAAAGAAAAATAAGAATGTGCTCATTTAATTGAATACCATTCCCGGGACAATTCCTCATCAATTCCTTCAATCTTTTCCAAGCATCTACCAAATCTTCACCACTATGTTACTTAAACGCCCGGATCTCCAACTTCATTGTTTCAACCAATTGAGCCGGAAAGAACCGCTCAATGAATCCTTCCCTTAACTCTTCCCATGTCTCAAATATATTTTCATCGAGATTCTTATACAAAGTCGCCTCCTCTCCCGTGAGAGACAACGGAAACAATTCAAGCTTAACATGTGGCATTTGAGTCTCCCCACACTTGAACAATCGACAAACCTTTTCAATCTTCTCCATATGATCATACGGACCCCACTTAACAAACCCCGTCAAACTGATTTTCCTCAACCCGAGACAAATGATTACCCTTGACATTGAAATTCGAAATGGTAGTTGGAGGACGAATAGCCGATGTAGATGCAGATTCGTTGTGACAATCGCAACATAGATTTGATTATCGTTTATGTTTTTAGGAACTTGTGTGTAATCATTTAAATAAGAACTTGTGTTGATATTTAATGATTACGTTTGAACTTCAATATTATATATGTTTGTGTTTTATATTGTGTTTGTATGTTATATATTGCTTTGCAGGTACCAGAACATAGAAGCAAGGTTTATAAGTGTCGTAGAACACTTAAACGATGATTGGATGTTATGTACAAGCCAAATGAAGTCAAACAAAGAGTCAAAGGCACGTCCCTCGTGCTGACGTCATCAGCATGAAGGATTACCCTCGTGCTGACGTCAGCACGAGGTAGATTGGCTAATTGTTATTTCAGGCCTAATTACGCGATTAAGGCCGAAGCCCACACAACCCAATATCAGCTAGTATAAATACAAGACCTAATCTACGGAATTAGGTTAATCCTTGTTAATGATTTACGAATTCTTGACAGTTATTCACGAATTTACGAGCTAAGGTTATTTGTTCCTTTGTGTGTTCTTCTACACGAAGCACAAGCCTTGTGCATCTCCTTGGGTTGATTAATTACTTATTAATTAACAAAAGGCAATAGCAATCTAGTTATCTCAAGAGGATTCCACACTCTTGACATAACGAATCACATCTTATTACGATCCACGCAACAATAGGGCACCTTACAAGTGGTATCAAAGTCCTAAGGTTGATTACCAGAAGGTTTAATATTGTTTGATACTCTATTAATTGCAAAATCAATTCGAAATTCGTGTTTTTGGTCAAGTTCGTGCTCTTCTTCGTGTTAGTTCGTGCATACGTCAGCACGAAGTGAACTTCGTGTTCGTGCTTACGTCACCCAGCAGACTTCGTGTCCACTTCGTGCCACGTCAGCGCGAACCACTCTTCGTAACTTAGGTCGTGACTTGTGTTTCGTACTTTGTGCGACGTGTACTTCGTGGAAGTCATACAGCTTCGTGCCACGTGACTTCGTGCTTCGTGCCACGTGTACTTCGTGCCACGTGTCCTTCGTGCTATACGAACTAAGTAGTTTTTCGTTTTACTTGAATTCAAAAGATTCGAAATGACGACCTTACCAGCTGCCGCAAACTCACCCAATGCCTTACTTATCAGCCAGATGATCATGCACGATCATGAGGTTGGTCGGGGTAAGAGACGTTTTGAAGACTACATTCGTGTCACTGACATGGAAATGTGGCTAGTGATAACTCAAGGTTTTGATTGGCCTTTATATGAGAAGAACGGAGTGATCAGTAGGTATACTTATGCTGATATGCCTATTGAAGAACGTAAAAGATACGCTATTGAGGGAAAGACATTGTCTACTCTTACTATGGCCTTGCCTCAAGATAGTGTATATTTGTTTAAAAAGTATACTACTTCAAAGGATTTATGGGATGCTCTCGAAAGATATTGTGAGGGCGATGTAACTTTGAAGAAGAACAGTCTCAAGCTTCTTAAGCGACAGTATGAAGCCTTTAATGGAGTGAAAGGGGAATCTCTTGACGAGATTATTATTTGATTTAGTCATTTGACCACTGAGTTGTCATACTTTGAAGTTGTTTATCCTCAAACTGAGCTAGTTGATAAGTTTCTGGATTCACTGCCTAAGAAATGGACTGATTATGTTCATCAACTTCAAGATGATCAGGAATACAGTACATAGGATTTTGAAAAGGTAGTTTCCAAGCTGAAGAACAGAGACATGAAGAGAAGCATTATAGATACTCACTCGGATCTTACACAAGATCCATCCTTATATCATGCTAAGTCTGTTCATTTAGCAAGCTCCAGCTCAGGAAACAACGCATTTCTAAAGGAAGAATGAGTGTTTACTCAGCCTTTTGTAATGCTCATGAAGCATTTATTGGAGGAAAGGTTACTGATCCAGCAGTAATTGATGAGGATTACAATCAAATAGATCCTGATGATTTGGAAGAGATGGATCTACAATGGCAGCTTGCTATGCTTACTATTAAGGTCAGAAGATTCACTCAGAGAACTGGGAGACCTATAGGTAATGGCACTAAAGGCTTTGACAAATCCAAGGTGAAATGTTATAACTGCAATGGATTTGGTCATTTTGCAAGAGAGTGTCAACGACCTAAGAGGATTGATAATACCGTTGCTGGTCTTCAAAATTATAATCAAGGCGGTATTACTCCGAATAATCATAAGACATAAGCAATGATTACATATCCTGCTACTCCACAACAACCAGTTTCGTCACCATTTTCGGATTCAAAGGCTGTTGTTGTTCAAAATTCAGATGGTACTTATCAATGGGATACACAATCTGATGATACCTCGAATCATGCATACATGGTAGAATTATATGATGAGGTAGTTGCAACGATTGATTATGCTGTGTACTCAAGTGAAGAAAGTGCATCTGAGATAGTACAGAAGAATATGTGTAATGTTGCTAAGACAGTAAGATCTGAGAGTGAACAAATGACTGCAATAAAAGCATTTGACGAAAAGGAAGAGTCATCAAATCCTGTTGATGACATTTTCTTGAAGAGCATTGAAGAGCAGATGAAGAACTTTGTGATACCTGAAGGTATGACAACTGAAGACTTTGTTGCATACATGGCAGATTGCAAGGCTGCATATCAGAAGGTATCTTGTTCTTTATCTTCTATAATTGATGTGTGTAGAATGGTGTCAGATTTAAAACAAGAAATTTGAAACTAAAAGAAAATTCAACTAGTTTAATTGCTGAAAATGTTATCCTTAAAAAGGAAAGTAATGTGTCTAAAGATTCCGATTTACTTCTACAAGGTCACAAACAAACTATATTAGATTTTAATCCAGATGAAGTAGTATACTACACATTGAAAGACTGTGATACAGTTTTCTATGATAAAGAAGTATCTATAAATAGGATTGAACCTAAATCAAGAATTGATAAAGTTTGGTGTGTGGAAAATAAAGAAGAATGGTTAGCTGAACAAATTCCATATAAGGATAGACATTATGCTCCTATTAAACCAATAACAAATATGGAAGAATCAATACAGACGCTTGATACCATAAATGAAATGAAGGAGTATGGTATACCAATCCCTGAAATAGAGAATGGTCAATCTAAAAAACTACAAGTAAAGAAGTGCTATACTTGTCGTGAGAAAGGCCATATAGCTATTGAATGTCCAAATATGAAGGTCAAAAATCCTAAGAATGACAGTCAAGTCAAGTAAAAGGATGTTAGTGATATTCCTAATCCTAAAGGGAAGGGTAAACTAGTTGAACAAGTAGCTTCACCAAAATTTATGAGTGCATATAAAAGGGATTATTATGAGGAGTTTGCAAAAAAACATCCTAATAATAAAAATGCACAGAATTATGTTAAGTTACTTAGAAATGTGTCATATGGAGAGTCTATTATAATAGATCAAAGGATTAGTGTCCATAGATCTAAGACTCCAAAATGACAGGGACTTTCACAGAATACTACTTCTAGTGGTGTAAGTCCGAGTCATTCTTGTACACCTCAAAGGAGTAATTCACCTAGGAAGATGACTCAACAAAATCGATCCCCTCCTATTAGAATTAATAGTTCGTCTAAATTCTATGATCGATTAGGGAGTCAACCTAGATTTGGTACTCACTCACCAAGGAATTCATCTCCTAAGACTCATTTCACTTCACCTAAGAAACAGTCTGTGACACCATCTTCATCCAAGGCTCCATTACAGAGTGATGGATATTGGACCGAATTGATCGTTAGAGATGAGTTCGGCAAACCTAAACCTCAAAAGGTTTGGGTTCCCTTCAGAAACTAACCATCTTATCGTCTAATGTGCAGGGAGAACCAAGAAGCCTATCAGTCTTTGGTATGTTGACAGTGGATGCTCTCGGCACATGACAGGGGACAAGAACGTTTTGTCCAATTATGAAGATGTAAATGATTCATATGTTAGTTTCGCAGGTCCCAAGGACGGCAACATCTCAGGCCAAGGTGATGTTGTTAATGGGAAGATTACGCTGGAAAAGGTCAATTATGTGGAAAGTTATCACATAATCTATTAAGTGTTTCTCAGATTTGTGACAAGGGTAACACTGTCCATTTTAATGAGAAATAAGCACTTAGATTGAAACCAGGATATGTTATTCCTGAAGACTGGATCCTGCTGAAAGCTCCTAGGAAGAGAGACATCTATGGCCTTGTGTTAGGTGTTGATAATCCAGAGGAGTCTGTTTGCTTATTATCGAAAGCAAACGAATCTGAATCTTTACTATGGCATAGAAGAATGGGACATATCAATTTCCGAAAGATGAATGACATTGTCAAACATGGTTTGGTGGAAGGCATTCCCATGAAATGGTTTGGAATGGAAGACAAATGTGTACCTTGTCTGAAAGGTAAACAGCAAAAGTCTGCACATAAACCGAAACAAGAAAATTCTATTGCCATTCCTTTCGAGTTAATTTACATGGATTTATTTGGTCCAGTAAATGTAAGAAGTATCGGTGGGATGTATTACTGTTTGTGGTTACAGATGATTACTCGAGATTCTCATGGGTTTTCTTTCTTAAATCGAAAGATGAAACTCCGCAGATTTTGATAAATTTCTTTGTCGAAACTTAAAACATTTATGGAGTTCGCGTTAAGAGAATCAGGAGTGACAACGGAACTGAATTCAAGAATAATGTGATGGATGTCTTTTGTTTGTCAAAGGGAATTCAACATCAATACAGTTCTCCGTATGAACTACAACAGAATGGAGTTGCTGAAAGGAAGAATAGGACTCTAATCGAGATAGCCAGAACTATGCTTGCAGATTCAGGGCTTCCTATTATGTTTTGGGCGGAAGCGGTGAATACAGCTTGTCATATTTTAAATACTGTAGTTAAGCGTCATAATAAGACATGTTATGAGCTTCTACATAAGAAGAAACCGAATTTACCAGAATGTTGAACCATTAGGTGTACCGTGTACTTTCTTGAAGTATCTACCTCAGTCAAATTTTGATTCAAAGGTTGAAGAGGGATTTCTCATGGGTTATAAACCGGGAACATCAATTCGACGGGTTTACAACAAACAGACCGGCAAAGTTGATTTGGGAACAAATGTCAAGATTGTCAGTCATAAGCCCGCTATTCATTCTGGAAGTGGCAAAAACTTCGATTACGATAGTGTGTTTAGTTCACTACATGGTCCTGATTCTTATTCAGATCCTGAGACAATTGATGATATGATTATTTTAAGAGATCACATGGATAATACTCCTATATCTCCGCCTACTCGGAATGTCAATACTACTCCAACCAACGTTCAGTCTACTACTGATGTTGATGAAAGTGGTAAGGACAAGGATAAGACATCAGATTCAGAAAATAATGAACCCGCAAACACTACACCACTTACTCCATCGAAGAGGAGAACAAATTTAGGAGAAAGTTTGAATGTTGATTCGGTTCCTCAATATCGAATTAATAAGGATCACCCAGTTGAAAATATTATTGGAAATGCTACAGAACCTGTTCAAACTAGAAATCGGTTGAATAAGGATCTAACAAGTTTGTTCTGTGAAGTGAAAGACACTGGTTTGATAACTGAGTGTTTGTATTCATGTTTCATTTCACAAGTAGAACCTAAGAATGTTATGGCAGCACTTCAAGATCCATGTTGGGTTGAAGCTATGCAAGAAGAATTAGCTCAATTTGAAAAAGTTGGAGTTTGGGAGTTAGTAGATGTGCCTAGAGGTAAAGAACCGATTGGAACTCGTTGGGTATATAAATGCAAACGAGATGACAAAGGGATCGTTACTAGAAATAAAGCACATTTGGTTGTTCAGGGGTATGCACAATGAGAAGGATATGACTATAACGAAACTTTTGCATCAGTTGCTAGGATTGAAGCTATAAGGTTTTTTTAGCCTATGCAAGTTTCAAAGGTATAAAGGTGTATCAGTTAGACGTTAAGAGTGCCTTCTTATACAGTGAAGTCAAAGAAGAAGTGTATGTTCACCAACCACCGGGGTTTGAAGATCCGAATTATCCAAGAAGAGCATATCGATTAGATAAGGCTCTTTATGGATTGCATCAAGCACCCAGAGTGTGGTATGAAAAGTTGTCGACACATTTGTTGACAAATGGATGTACAAGAGGATCGATAGACAGCACATTGTTTATCAAGTGGAAGAAGCGAGATTATCTAATTGTACAAGTTTACGTGGATGATATCATTTTTGGTTCATCTAATATAAAGATGTGTAAAGAGTTTGAAATGAGCATGAAAAATGTATTTGAAATGAGTGCTATGGGGGAATTACAATTTTTCCTCGGACTACAAGTAGATCAAAGGAAAGATGGATTCTTTATTCACCAGTCTAAGTATGTCGATGACATCTTGGAGAGGTTTCAAATGTTAGAGTCCAAGACATATGGTACTCCTATTCAGCAAAATCATGGTTTAGGAGTTCTTGATCCGAAAGATGAACTTGTGGATGCAACTTATTATCGTGCTATTATTGGCTCATTGATGTATATGACTGCTTCGCGTCCAGATATTATGTTCGTTGTTTGTCTTTGCACTAGATTGCAAGCTGTAACACCCCGACTAAGGCGGAAACACGAGATGCCACAGAACGACATGGTACAAAAGATTTAAATATAAAACATCAACTCAAGTTTTCAAATGACATTCAAAATCCAAAAGATTACAAATTAAAGATGACGTCCAAATCCATTACACAACCAAATTCATAATTAAAATGATTAAATGTTTGCAATACTTGTTCAACCATACAAGCATATTAGAGTCCAAAAGGGTGGTCCAAGCTACGCACCTAAATCTTTAACCTGAAAAGCATGAAGAAGAAGAAGTGTCAACTACGAGAGTTGAGTGAGTTCATAGGTTTTTAACTAACAACAGAAAGTGTATATATATATATCCATCATAACCAAAAATTTGAGAGTCACCAAAATTTCCATGTATACCTCCAATGTAACATTTGAAAAGCGTATGTTCCACTTACTATAATCAACGTAGTAAAATTACTATCATATAACCACAAGGGTATAATTCAATCAACCTTGATGAGTAAATGCTTGAGCCACTACTACTACCTTTTTTCCAAAGTCCAATAATAAATAAATAAATCTTGCACGAGCTGTCAATCAAGTGCCGTAATAATAATAATATGAAAGGGGTCGTGCCATGGAGACGACCTAAGTAAGGTAGCTAGAACACCCGTGGTCGGACTGGAAGTGGAGGTTGTCACAAAGGCAACCAACCTTCCACCGTTACACAATTGGGTGGGTGGACGAAACCTAGTTGCGCAACTAACTAACTACAGGCCTCCATAATCGGAGTAAATAGTAGTGAACCGAAGAAAGCGGTTTGACAAAACTCAAGCTCATCATATAAATCACTTATCATAATGAACATACGAAACAATTTCATTTCATAATCATAATATCAAGAATCATTTCATATATATGTAATAATAAAAGCAATTTAGCTTATATATCATGCTTTTCACCCCGATAGTTAAAACACATAAAATAGTTTGAAAGGGGGCTATGACTCACTTGAATTGAGAGTGAAAGAGGGCTGATCAAAAGCGAGATCTCTGGCTAGTGGTGTCTTTCCTCAAGCAAGCCTAAACCATGGTATTCGAAATATGCACAACGTAAGTGTGTGTTACATGAACTAGTAAACTAGATCATGAGACGTATGCTAGTAGACTTGCCCAACTTTGGTTGTTGTTTAAATTATGGAAATTCAAGTACATTATGTTGTTCACCTCATTTGGTTGGAAGACATTTGGTAGTAAAGGTCATTCATACGATTTTTGTTCGGTTATTGAAATTTCGGTAGTTTAACTTTGTTTTATATATATTTTCCATCGCATACTTTGTTTAATAACCATATTTGACATTTGTGTTCTCATAATATCAATATTGATATATCTTGCTGATTTATAATTATTTATTTAATTTAATATTATTTAATTAATTATTTACTTATTTTATTGGTTTATTAATCAAATAATTCCTTATAATTATTTTTAAGTCCTTAAATTATCTCTAAAATTCATAGATAACTATAGATGGATTATCTACTGATTTTCAAGCCTTTTTATTTGTAACATTGTGATTCTTATATTTATTTGTGCCTTATTTCTATTTATTTAATAATAATGATTAATTAGTGACTTTTACTTAATAATTCACTTTTAAATTGTATAATTCTTGTTCCCTTGCTTGTAGTTATTTTTTCCCAGTAGGTTTTAGTCACTTTTATCATTGGTTAAGTGGCTATGATCAGATTCATGGTTTATATAATTTATTTATTAATTTATATATCTTTTAATTACCATTTTAATTCATTAAATCATAGAAATCCTTACAAATCACCACAAGAGTTTTAGTCCAAAAATTCCAGGCCTTTTTAGGCACCTTTTATCAATAAAAATATGTAACCATTCAACCTCTCTTGTGTCTTGCTTAAATTGAGGATTTTATAATTGAAAATCGTTTACCGAAATAGTGATTTTAGCCTCATTTCTTAGGCTATTAAGGTACTTCAAAATGGATTTTCATCCTAAATTCCACATTCACGGTAAGTTCATCATATTTTGGTGGTTCAAGTCGTGATGGTGGTGGTGGTGTGATATGTGCAATTTAGTGCTTTCGGTTAGTGATTATTTGACCCGAAAAGACGGTTTTTGAGCTTATTCTTGCCATGCCTCAAATGACTTGAGTTTTATACTTTTAATATGTCATATTTCCAGTATTTTCATCACATTTTCATGGTCATAAAGTTATGGTGCATGTGTGTGTTCAAAATGCATTTTAACAAGCTTTCGGTTTTCGATTGCAAGCATATTTTAACTTGTTTTGACCCAAGCTTTATATACTTGATATTTTGTGAATTTTTCCAGAATATTTGCATGAATTTTAACCTATTTTTCAGTTGACACAAGTCTAGCTTCACCTCATAATCCAAACAACAATCCAACTTTCTTAAATCTAGCATGCATGTAATCATCTCATCATTTTTAACAACAAATCTTTATCCAACAACAATCCATCAACATAAAAAATGTATTTTTATGAAATTTTCCAGAAATATATACATAAACATTATATAAAATATGTTCATCTTTTTATATAAAAAGTTACTTTACAACTAATCAACACATATCCACCTTTTTGATGCTAACTTTCATAGATCCAACACTTTATCAATAAAATCTATATTTTTATAAATATTTCCAGAAATATTACCTTCATAATATGTATGAATATAACCATTTTTCAAAGGAAAAATCATATCAAAGACTATTAAACACACAACCACACTTTTGGGTCTTAAACTAGTCGAATCATTGGACTTTTCTTCATAGATTCAACATGCATGAGCATGAGAAGAAAAACCATATCAACTTTGCCCTCATTAAGTGTATATTAGAAAGGAAACTTGAAGATTCATAAAGAAAACATAAAGAAAATAAAATCTTTTGATGAAACCTTTTTAATATGAACATAAGCAAGATTAAGCAAGTAAAGAGATGAAGATTATACCCTTGAAGAACACTTTTTGGAGATGGAAAAAGGGCAGATTTTCGTGACTAATATGGCCTCCGACAATCCCTATTCAAGCCCTAATACAACCCTTAAACTATGCTTGAATCAACCATTTATTAATCTAGCCTAAACCCTTATTATTAGTATAAGTTTAAGTTGGATTTTTGCCTTGTTCTTGCTCCCTTGATGGCTGCCGTTTTTGAGAGAGAAAGGAAGAGTATGGAAGAGTTTTTTCTTGGGAGAAAATGATGTATGTGAAGTGTGTGTGAAAAGTGGAAGTTCCAAGACAAAGAGTGTGCATGTATATTTCAAAATGGGTGATGTATGTGTGTGTGATGAGGGGGGGACGGCCACATGGGGGTATTCAAGGGGTTTTTCTCCCCCTTTTTTTTTTTATATAAAAGTTGTGTAAGTATATTTGTTGTATGTATATATATTTGTGTTTGTTTTATAAGTGTAATGTAAGTTTAGTTGTAATATAAATGCATGACTTATCCTAGCATATGTCTATGTGTGTGTCATGTATATGTGTATGTATGTATACACTTTTGTGTTTTAAATTTGTTACATGGCTTATTAGTTGCATTCTTGTATTTATTTTAAGCATATATATACACTTAGAGATTTTTAAACACTTTTATATGCTTTATGAGTTATAAATATTTTTAAGTTGTTCATGACATTTCTTATGACCAAATATTATTTAGTTGGATTGATGGTACAATTTGTTGGATATTTATAAGGATTTCTAATTGTTATCTCAACTTGTGAGACTCGCTTTATTAATTATAACTTGATTTGATCATTAAGGTTTTTGTTCAATCGTATTTTATTAAATTGAATTTAGAATTAATCAATAGCTTTAGATTACTAATTTGGGGCATTACCTACTAGCTTCAAGTATAACTATGGCTTGCGGGAACGTAGACAACCTAACTAGCACATATATAATATTAAAAGTACGGTTGTTACACAAGCTAGTCCGAAAGAGTCACATTTGCCTGCAGCAAAGCGTATTCTACGTTATCTTAAAGGAAACCAAGGGCTTGGTCTATGGTATCCAATGGGAGGAACGTTTGATTTTGTTGCATATACTGATTCGGACTTTGGCGGTTGTAACAATGACAGAAAGTCTACAACTGGAGGTTTTCAGTTTAAGGAGGAAGATTGGTATCGTGGCAATGCAAGAAGCAGACATGTGTTGCTCAGTCTTCATGTGCGGCAGAGTATATGGCTGCTGGTAGCTGTTGTTCCCAGGTATTGTGGATTCAGCAACAACTTCGTGACTACGGTATGGATTTTCTTGATACTCCTATTAGAATCGGCAATAAGTCAGCTATAGACATTACAAATAACCCTGTCATGCATAAGGTCACCAAGCATATTGATATTAGACATCATTTCTTGCGTGATTGTGCCCAAAAGAAGTTAATTCATTTGAAAAGACTCGATTTAAGAAGTTAATTCTTCTCAATGGGATGAAGAATGCTGATTCATATTAAATCTCTCAAAGAACTAATTTTGTAAGTTTGTGTCTGTAAATAGCTAGAGTCATAAAAATACAAAAAGAGTTTTTAGTGTCATGAAAATCATAAAAATGTGAAAAATGAGAAAATGACAAAAATATTGGGAGATTTAAGTTAATGCTGTCAGATGATTAGAAGTGAGGATACTTAGCTTTTAAGTCTGCTTAATCGTAATATAACTGCTTAGTTCAGTGATTACAATTTGGGATATATTGGTAGACACAAAGTAGCAAGGTTTCCTTAATCTGAACCTAATTTATACAATGTTCTTGTGGGAAACATATTCAGATATATGGCTGAGAATGCTTGCTTTTCAGTATTGAATTGATTTAGTCCTTAAATTTTGTGAAAGATTTAGCATTATCATAAGATTTGTTCAATGTTTTGGCAAAAACCTCTACCAATCATGATCATGAAAGTTAAATGTGATATTGTTTATGCAAATGAAATGAATGAAAATTAAGGGGCTATTGTGGTCTTTGAGATTCGGACAAGTATGTCCTAGGGGTGTCTTTGTATACCTAGCCTACCTAAAGCTTCCAACTTGGGATAGGTTGTCAGAAAGTTCGCTACATGGGTCTCATAGAAAATCACGGGTTCCTTATAAACAATGAAATGCAAAAGCAAATAAGTTAAATCACAAAGTAATTGAATTCTGTTATCTAAAAAGTGTCTCATGATTTGTTATGGATGTTTTTGAATATATATTGAATATTTGTTATCTTAGTGCTTGTATCGATTACGGAAGTATATCTGAATGCGGGTCACATAAGTTCGCAAACTATTCAATGGCATATTAGGCTACTCGGGTTACATGGTGACTGTCATTGGCCAGGGTATGTCGAAAGTGTCATAACTAAAAGGAAACTGGAAGTACCGAGTGTTTAAGAGGACAAATATACCGGTAATCGTGGTTGGGTCACTGTTCATAACTAATAATAAGAGAATTATTTCTCACTTGCAGACTTATGTAAATGCTAATCTGATCTAATCTGCAGAAACTTAGAATTTCTTGTAAATAAATAAAGTAGCTTAGTTTATTTTTATTTTTATTTTTATTTTGTTTCTTTTTATTTTTATTCTTGTAATAAATGTCAGTTTGTGTGTCAAACTAGTTCTTATTGCACGAGAGATTTAATAAGCATGAAATGTTATAATTCTTAGTGAATTATATAAGTCTTGTTGCTTATGGTATAAATGTGTAATAGATGGATTTTCTATTTAATACATAAGTTGTTTAATTTAGAAAATGAAATGTTTTGAAAATTGAAAAGTCAAAATATTTTTGAATGTGTTTCAAGTAAATTTTTGAAATTTCAATTGTTTGTGGTTGATAAGTATGCTTGACAAAGATTTTGGTTGTTTTGCATATTTATGATATTTTTATTGTTGTTTTTGATGCATCGATGAAGTTTGTTAAGTGTGCAGGTTACATATAATAAACTCATTTTAAATGTAGTTGGCATCAAAAATTTCAGATTGTGATTGAAGGCAAAATTGTTTTAGCTTGCTTATTGGAATTGCATTACGACGGACAATAAAAGCCTCTCAGAAATTGCTTCTATAGATTGTGTTACAAGGATGGATTGCCTTGTATTTAACCTAAGACTTAGAGTGATAGGTTACCATTGTATTATCAAGATCACAACCTAAGATCTAATGTGATAGGTTGTTGATATGATATTTTGCTATATTGTAATGCAAACTTACATTAATATGATTTGCATTGTTGAGTTACACATCAACGAAGAAATGATCGGTTTTATGTCAAGATAATAATGTAAGATTTATTTGATACATTATTGTGATGACAGGTTAGTACGAATGATTTACGATAGCATATTCGAGTAGATATAGGTTCTTAGTAACGAGTATCTATAGGTTTATGTTTCTAGAATTTCTGGAGTTTTTCCTTGTTTACATTTCTGGAAATTTCTCGAAATTTGGCTAAGGAATGGAGCTTATGTGGTTTAAAGTATGAAAATTCAAAATCACCTCGTGCTGACGCCAGCATGCCTCGCGCTGACGTCATCACGATGCCCACGAACTGCGTGTTCGGCCCGGCCCATGTGGATTCGAATATATATATGGGTTATTACTATTCATTAATTACTAATTAATCGAAATTAACACTAAGTAAATCACACGAACTTTGTCTCCTTCATGCTACTATTCATTCACACTTCTTTCGATCGATTTCATCCTTTTTCTTGATTATTATCCAGATTTGTTGGTAATTTCATAATCTAGGATAGTGAATTGATGTTTTAACTTCAAAACTTATAAGATTTAAGTCGTTATAATGCCCGATTTTCGATTTTTACCTCGCGTGAACAGTAACTCGGACGAACCACGAATTAGATCTTTGATTTTCGTTTATTCTAACCTTTGTTTTTCTTGTCGTTTTTGTCTGTTTTTATGCAGGTATGGCAGGACAAGGTAATAACGCTCGTGTGTTTGTCAAGGAGCACAATGCTGCACTCGATCTCAGCATTACACAGACGGGGTGCACTTCGGAGTTTCATGGTGTCCTACAATTTCTTGCACGTTCTCGTGTTCAGTTTGCAGTAACAGAGAACCCTCTGTTGGTGATTAGTCTCATTCGGGAGTTTTGGAACTCAGCCCGTTCAGTGCAGATGGGTGCTCATACATACATTCGCACTACTGTTGGAGGACGTTCTTTCTCATTTTCAGCTGGAGACTTACGGACAATTTTACACTTGGGTGATGCCGCGATAGAGCAAGGTCCGACTGAGTTTTCTGAGGATTTCTGCGACGGTGCTCTACGTCGTATGGGTTATACTGGAGCTATTTCTCACCCACACTTCAGGAATCATCTTCGTGGCAAATGGAAGCTTCTTGCTTACTATTTGTTGAGGGCCATTAATCATCGGAGTACAGGCTATGACCAGATGAATATACAGAATGCTTCTCAGATGGTTGCCTTGGTGCTGAACAAGCCATATAGCTTCTCTCAGTACATTTTTGATAATTTGGAGAAGCAGTTGAGGTCATTTGGTACAGACAAGAAATTCTTTCTGTTCCCAAGATTTGTGATGATCATAATTCATCACTATGCAGCTGATTTGCCATTTGACGGTCCTACGTTCAATTTAGGTCGTCTTAATTATAAGGCATTTGTTGAAAGTATGAAGCACTTGTCGGGTGGAAATGTTCCGATTGAGGTTGATAATCCACCTCTGTTCGGACATTTGCTTAATCCTAACTATGTTGCACCTCGACAAGGTTGGGAAGATGAAGAACCCGTTGCTGCTGCTGCTGGTGATGATGATCAGGCTCATGAAGATCTTCATGAAGAACGAGCTGATCAATTTGAGGGACTCAATGATGTTCCTTTATATGCTGGTGATCTAGAGCATGATTCTGATATGGATGCTCTCTTGGAGGCTATTGATGATCCTACAAATCTTGTACCACCATCTACTGGAGTTTCTAATTCTACCTCTGCTCCAGTTGATGTTGATGTAGGTCCTTCTGAAGTCCTGGTTAATGTTGTTGAGGATTCAGAAGATGAGGAAAAGGAAGAAAGACTGCCGAAGCTAAGAAGAAGACATGAAAGATCTCAAGTTGAAGTTGATATAGAGTTTGTTGCTTATTCTGAAGCCATGGAGAGGTCTCATGCACCTTCTGTTGGTGATACTCCATTGGTTGCTTTAAGAGCTTCTGTCTCTGAGACTCCTGCCTCTGTGTCTACTGCTTCTGCTTCTGCTGGTGTTGTTATTGGGGAGAGAAGGTCGAGACCAAAGTTTATCATAAGAGGAATTGGTTCTCGCACACAAGTTGTTACGATTCCTACTGCTCCGGAGTCTACAGTTCGTCAAGAGCCAAAGCCGACACTTGTTGCTCCTAGGCCTTCGTCTGCTCCTATTCAGGCGACAGTTCCCGTTTCTACTGTCATGGGACGTCTGTTGGCTCCTCTGCAAAGACCACAGATGCCTCCCACAAGAACTTTTAATGCTCGTATGCCTTCGTTTGAAGCTACGATGCCACCTCAAGCTTCTACATCTGATGTTGCTTCTACGTCACGTCCAGTTGCTCCGGTTCAAGTGCAGCTGAGTCGTTTATTTTCAGAGAAGACGATGTTGGAGATGAGGGTTACAACTTTGCAGAATCAGCTAAAGCTCCAAGTTGCTAAGCATCAAGAAGAGATGGACTTGATGACAGCTCTTGTTCATTCTCTTATTTCTAGACTTGACCAATTCTTGGCTCAAGGGGGAGATAAGAGTGGTTGTAAGGATGATGAGCTAGCTAAGAAGACAAGAGATGATGATCATGAAGATCAAGATCGAGCTCAAGATCCAAATCATCAACAACAAACAGATGGTGAGCTAGAGAATAGAGGTCAAGATCAAGATGCTGCTGATGATGCTATGGATACAGAGACTGTAGATGTTCAGGGGGAGTCATCAAGACAAATAGAGTCAGAGATTGCTGGTAAAGGCAAAGCTGTGATGACCGCTCCAGATGCAGATCCTGATGATCCAGATAACAATGATGATGGGGAAGATTCCAATTCAGGTAACTCCGATTCTAATTTTGATATAATAGAAAGGGAGATAGTGAATGATCCTCATAATCATATAGAAAAAGAAAATCTTAGCAAAGGAAAATCTACTCAGGATAGTGAGTCAACTAAGACTGATTCTACTACCAATGCCTCTACAGAGTCAGATTGTGCATAGACTAGAAAAGAGATTGGGTTATGATCCACAAGCTCATATGAGAGCTAGAGCAAAGATTATGGATTATGATGATTATTATGATCCAGTATCACTTAGGGATCAAATGAAAGAACAGTCAGGATTAACTCATACATCTTCAGATTCGGATTCAGATTCGGATTATGAACCTTAGTGCTAATGATTTTTATCTTTGTTTTTGTAATGATTATAAGATAAATATGAATGTATTTGTTACACTATATTTATGATATAATATTATTGTTGTAAGTTAAAATAGATAAAGATTATATGATAAATATTAATGTAATTGTTGCATTATATTTATGATATAGTATTATTTATTTTAATTTCTTTTATGTATTTATACTATTTTATTATGTCTTGACTTATAATTTATGTTCTTTATCTTTGTATATGTAAATCGTTTGAATTGCAGATAAGCTTCAAAGGATAGGTACATTGGACGATCTTGATGCTGAAGAAGATCTAGAAAGTATCGATGATGAAGATTTGGAAGAAGTAGAGTTCATTACTTCGGAAGCTGATAGAAAAAGGTTGCTTGAGACACCTTATGACTTTGATCGTGTCTTTAATGAAGATGAAGTCATTCAAGTTGAACCAATAGCTGAAGTGGAACATCTCAATCTCAATCCAATCAGAGACGGTCCAGATGAACCTAAGAATGCTGCAAGTTTGAGGTTTGCTGTATATGCAAATATAGTTGATGAAGGACATGACAACATTTTTGATCTATACTGGAACATAGATGCTACGCGAGAGGTTGATCTTGGAAGATTTAATATACCTCCGGTGCAGCAAGATCATGAGTTTATTGTTAATAGACTAATTCCAGGTTATAGAGGACATACTGGTTTAATGATACGTGATGCGTATAAACCATCAATGTTTTGGGAATATGTCTCAGACAAGGATGCACCCAAATATTTCTCAGTGATACAAAGTTGGTTCTATGATCACAGAATCAAGAGAAAGGAGGGTTGCCAGTACATGTCAATAAGTCAAAGACACTTCCACTCTCTCAGTGATTCTGATATGATAGATTTAGGAAGACGTTGGTTCGTTAATCTTCAGAGCAATGGACTTGCAGTTTTCTACTGGAATAGATTCAGAGAAGAAAGAATTAAGTATTTCAGTGCTAGAGGTCTGAAGCCAGAAGAAAGGTTGATAAAGCCAACACCTTTGAAGAAGATTAAGAATCCAGATGGCACATTTCGGTTTATCCAGAAAAGAATTAAATGTGTTAAAAAGGTTCCTGCTATCAGATGGGATCAAGATATGCTGACAGAGATGACATTTTGGCAGATAGATATCAAGTCAGGCGAAGCACAGATGTTTGTTGATGATTCACAGACACAGATGTTGCTACGCATGTATGATCCGATGTAGGTTGTCAACTTGTCAAGAGGTGATCAAAGAAGACTTTTGGATACACCTTGCTCAGCTGTGGATTTTTGGAGTGTTGAAGAAAGGCGCTATCGCAACATTCTTGCACATTGTTTGCAAGAGAGAATTCATGCGAATAGCACAAGACTTTTGTTTAATTGATAATTTTGAAGTTCAAGTTTTGAAGACTTTAAAGAGATCTAGTTGCAATCATCAAGGGGGAGTCTGTAGATGCAGAATCGTTGTGACAATCGCAACATAGATTTGATTATCGTTTATGTTTTTAGGAACTTGTGTGTAATCATTTAAATAAGAACTTGTGTTGATATTTAATGATCACGTTTGAACTTCGATATTATATCTGTTTGTGTTTTATATTGTGTTTGTGTGTTATATATTATTTTGCAGGTACAAGAACATAGAATCAAGGTTTATAAGTGTCTTAGAACACTTAAACGATGATTGGATGTTATGTACAAGCCAAATGAAGTCAAACAAAGAGTCAAAGGCACGTCCCTCGTGCTGACGTCATCAGCATGAAGGATTACCCTCGTGCAGACGTCAGCACGAGGTAGATTGGCTAATTGTTATTTCGGGCCTAATTACGCGATTAAGGCCGAAGCCCACACAACCCAATATCAACTAGTATAAATACAAGACCTAATCTACGGAATTAGGTTAATCCTTGTTAATGATTTACGAATTCTTGACAGTTATTCACGAATTTACGAGCTAAGGTTATTTGTTCCTTCGTGTGTTCTTCTACACGAACCACAAGCCTTGTGCATCTCCTTGGGTTAATTAATTACTTATTAATTAACAAAAGGCAATAGCAATCTAGTTATCTCAAGAGGATTCTGCTCTCTTGACATAACGAATCACATCTTATTACGATCCACGCAACAATAGGGCACCTTACAAGTGGTATCAAAGTCCTAAGGTTGATTACCAGAAGGTTTAATATTGTTTGATACTCTATTAATTGCAAAATCAATTCGAAATTCGTGTTTTTGGTCAAGTTCGTGCTCTTCTTCGTGTTAGTTCGTGCATACGTCAGCACGAAGTGAACTTCGTGTTCGTGCTTACGTCACCCAGCAGACTTCGTGTCCACTTCGTGCCACGTCAGCGCGAACCACTCTTCGTAACTTAGGTCGTGACTTGTGTTTCGTACTTCGTGCGACGTGTACTTCGTGGAAGTCATACAGCTTCGTGCCACGTGACTTCGTGCTTCGTGCCACGTGTACTTCCTTAAAAATACTCCGAATCGAATACCACACATAATCGGGCAGTGGACCCGTCCGTATGCAATATATCTTCAAAGCAAGTAAAGGTTCGTTCCATGGAGACTACAAAGAGCTAGCGAGTTTTAAGTAGTTAAAAAGATTTTGGTTTTTAAAGACACCACGTCGTCTTGATTTTATGTTGAAAAAGTTAGTTGATTGAAAGAGTTAGAAATTCTGAAGAATTTATCAAAAAGAGAATTGTCGAATATCAAATAGAATTAAAAGATCATCCACTTCGACTCCATGACACACATTATTTAGGTTTCATCTATGTTAATACCAATTCTACTTGTTGATTTTATAACGAGGTAGAACAAAGAACTCACTAGTTGCGCACCTAGCTTATTACCCTATCCGACCCATTAAGCAATCTTTCGACCCCTAAGTTCCAGTGACCACCTTCACTATCAAGACCTACTAAATTGACGAATTCGTAGTGTTATTGTAAACAATCTTGTCTATCGATTTTACCAAACCGTTAACACTTTGAATTCTATTATCTATTGTCGTTTATTATCTTGTTACCACAAGTCAACACCTATTAATTGTACTCAATTTAATAGAACAATGCACTCCTAAACCTAGATACCTCTAGATCATTCATAGATTATCAACAAAACAGTAGATAAGAGCACAAGAACTCAAAACATTAAGATTACGACAAAACGTTTAACAATCAACTTGAATTCATAAAATTATGCAACCACTATTAAACGTGTCACTTCATCTCAGTGGATGATGAAGTTATTTAGCTAGACATAATCATAAACAAATCACAAATAGTAACAGAAAGAGTAAACATCTTGTACCAAAGTGCGAAAGAGAATGAAAAGCTAAGAAAATCGATGTTTGAATGCCTTGAATCCCTTGAGCAACTCCTAGAACTTGGAGAACGTAAAAGCTGCTAAAAAGTGCCTCAAGAAACCCTAAAATCAACTGGAAGTGAATGTATATCGAATGAGAGGGTTTTGGTCTTGTATTTATAGTGAAATCTCGAAAACCCTTTTGCCGACCTAGTTTGTGCGCCGCATAGAATGGCTGTGCGCCGCACAAAAGTGAGGTTTCCAAATATTGGGCGCCCGATATGCGCCACATGCTCCACCTGTGCGCCGCACAGGAACTTTTGCCAAATTCCCTGATCAAAATTCCTTGTTCTTGTGCGCGCATACTCCTTCTGTGCGCCGCACAGATTGTCAGAACTTGCGAAACTTGTATTTTTCGACTTCTCTTCACTCGTACTCGTCCAAGAACCATCCTAATGCATCTTTTAACCTTCCAAATGCCCTTTCTAACCAATGTACCTGTTCTAAGCCTGAAATCACTAACAATACCATCAAAGCATCGAATATACATGTAACTTGCACATAATTAAGTTTAAAACGACTTAGAAACGATATGGGAATGTATATATAAATGGACATATCAGCTGATGAGGCCACCAACTGGTTATGGCATAAAAGGTTATCCCACCTTAATTTCAAAAACATCAATAAGTTATCAAGAAAGCAACTGGTGGATGGGATACCTTTAATCTCCTTTAAAAAGGAAAGGCCATGTCCAAGGTGTGAGACGGGCAAGAGGAAAAGAGCCAGTTTCAAGACCAGGCAAAACTTCAGTATCACTGAAACTCTTCACATGTTACATATGCACCTTTTTGGTCCAGTGAATGTTCAAACTAAAGCTGGTAAGAGATACACTTTAGTTGTGGTTGATGAATACACCAGATACTGTTGGGTGGTGTTCATCAGTTCAAAAAGTGATGCACCTGGTGAAATCATCTCTTTCATCAAAAGAATTGAGCTCAAGTATACCAAGAAAGTGTATCACTTGCGAAGTGATAATGGTACAAAGTTTATAAATAAAGAATTGGAATCATTTTGCAATGACACTGGCATTTCTCAAAAATTCTCTTCAACTCATTTATCCAGAGCAAAATGGTGTGGTTGAAAGAAAGAAACGCACATTGATTGAAGCTGCAAGAAGTATGTTATCTGAATCAGGTCTTCCATCAGTTTTAATTTACCACAAAAACTGGTGATTGGATCTGATGTTCGTGCTACTCCAGTATCAGAACCAGTTCAGACTCAAAATTCTCCAGTTGTTCAAGATATGCCTTCAACTGAAGAATTCCACGATGTAAATCGTGATCTCATTGACTCTGATGAGGATGTTGAAGAAGTCTGGACTGATCCTCCTCCAGTTTCAACAGCTGTGGAGGTTCCTCAGGTTACTTGCACTGATATTGTTGTACACCAACCTAGTCAATACACTAAATGGACACAAGCACATCCAATTGAGCAGATAATTGGAGATCCAAGTAGTGGGGTTCAGACTAGAAGAGCCACAACTGAACAATGCTTGAACGTCACCTTCTTATCATTAATTGAACCAAAGAAGATTGACGAGGCTATGGAAGACCCAAGCTGGCTAGAAGCAATGCAAGAAGAGTGATGGGTGTATGTTTTTTTTATTTATTTATTCCTAGTCTTTAAAATTTATGTTGTACA
Source organism: Erigeron canadensis (assembly GCF_010389155.1). NCBI lineage: Eukaryota > Viridiplantae > Streptophyta > Magnoliopsida > Asterales > Asteraceae > Erigeron > Erigeron canadensis. Next base: position 18,240,202 of record NC_057769.1, read on the forward strand.
AGTAACTATCTACACTAACACACACGTTAATGAGGAGCGAACCCGGTCAGTTGAGTATAGCCTAGTGGTAAATTACAGGATCGTTCACAGGGATGCGTTGTGTTACCTAATCTAGTAGTACGTGTAATTCTAGTTTGTTTGGGGGTTTGTCACTAACTCCTAATAAACTAATTTTTAGCAATTAAATAAGTAAGTATAACCAAATGCTTTGCAGCAAAAGGCTACTCTGAAAATAGTTGTGAAAGGACGAATATCAGTAATTAAATTAAAATACTGGTTTGGCATCTCCGATCTCATGGTACGACCAAATACTATCCTACTGGTTTGTTAGCCTGTTGGAAACTTAATCACGGTTCAGATTCTCATTAGATTCACTTTACCTAAGTAGTAGTGCTGTCGCTAGACTCACACTACCCTTTAAAACAAATTTTCGCTAGATTCATTGTTTTAAGTATTATGACCTAAAGTTTGTGTTACTAATTCATCTTTTAATTACCCGGCTCTTAAGCCATGACCAGATATAATTCCCTCCGGTGACCACAGTGCTCGTTTCCAAGTCAAAGGATCGCGTCTGGTATTGTTAAGCTTCATGTTTAATTCACCCTAGTTACAATGGTTCTGGATCCCTCGGTTACAAGTGAATCACTTTTTACTTCTAGTTATAGACCGACTAGTTGTTTTCTGTCCTAGCATATTAGTCCTAGTACATGAATTACTAATAAACATGAATTACTAATAAACATGGATTACTAATAAACATGGATCTACGAGAAACAGTAAAGCACACTCCAATAGAATCTAAACAAACACAGTAAAACAATAAGCGTCTACATGATCAAATTGATCCAAACAAGTATTCAGCCTACTAGCCTAGCATTATTAAAGGAATAACAAAGTCAGAGAATATAAAAGACATAGTTTAAAGACAAAGAGTAAATAAAGATGAAAGATCTAGACCAAGAGTGAAGATCGGAAGGTGTTTAGATGCTCCAAAACCTCCTTGGAATCTTCAATTTTGATCTAGGGTTATTCCTAGGCGGCTAGGGCTGCTGAATCGGCTCTTTCTTAGGGTTTTGAGGGTTAGTTCGACTTAAATAGGTGTTTAAGTCGGTTACTGATCTGGGCCGACCAGCGGCGCTGGTCAGCCTGCCAGCGGCGCTGGCTAATGGGCTACCGGCGCTGGTGAAGCTTCGAGCGGCTGCTGGTGAAGCTTCGAGCGGTGCTTGTGGTCTGGAGAGCGTTCGCTGGTGAGCACCAGCGGCGCTAGTGGCTGTTGTCTTGCACTTGAGTCTTCCTTTTGGCTCCCGAACCACTTCCTTGTGTCTTGTAACTTCATAGGCTTCCTTCTTTGAGTCAGTTGATGTCATTTACCCTCTTTCGCATCTTCCGGAACCTGCACAAACATATCATTCATTAAGTATCGATAGTTCCGGAATATTAACTCATTTAAGCATAGAAATGAAGCCTTTCTTTAGGGGTTTTTATCACAAAATGGACGCTCATCATATACCCCCACACTTAAGATTTTGCTTGTCCTCAAGCAAAATTGTCCCAGAAAAATAAATCAACTGATGAGTGGACATTTTAAGTGTAAAAGTGATCTACTATATCGAATTCATTCAAAGGATAATCATGCAAAATGATTTGAGAAAGCTTTAGACAAAATCAGTAAGCTATAGCTAGAGGCTAGATAATCAGTCAATCAAAACTAAAAGCTAACTTTTTATTTGAGTTAATACCTCTAAAACAGTTCTATACTTCCACATGTCTCACAGCTCAATCTTACTACATTTTGCAGACTAGTTAAGCACTTAATTCAAGTTTGTTTAGCAATCAGAACTACTAGCTACTAGCAAGGCGTTTATATTTCAAAAGTGTGTGTACTCGTGAGTCACTACTTAGATATACACCTACACTACAGTCATGTTTGCTAGCTAGATACAAAAGCAGTCATACAATATTATCATCTTTAATAGTTGACACAGCGGTGACAGGTCGGTGATTCCTCACTCGCAAAGCGACATAACTCAACTAAAAGTTCTACATTAAGACAGCGGTGACAGGTCGGTAGTTCCCCACGCGAAGAGCGACATAACTTGATGCATTTTTATTGATTTTACTCGTTAATAGTTCTTTGAACTTTTACTTAATCTACTGATTGCCTTTTCTTTTGGATTTACTACATTAGTCATGCAATAGACATTATCAGAGATCCCAGGTGACTCATAATCCTACTCCGCATTCAACTAGTTCACATTAAATAGTGTAAGATTTAAGGTAAACCATACATCTAAATGAGTTCCTACACAAGCACGTAAATTAAGTCCAATTTATACACCTATGCTAATGACTAGAAAGCTCTAAATTGCTAGGTATATTAAAGTCCAGTTAAATGTGCTATGGCAAACATAATCGCATACAGTTTCAGTCTAAGCTCTAATTCAGTTGGAAGCATGAACAGCCACAAATCTGTAGTTAAGCTAACAATTCTGACTAACCGTTCATCTTACCAAGCTAATGTTGCTTAATTATCGTCATCTTTTGTCTACTTGCAAAGCTTATAATCTCAAAATAGTTTTCAGACACTTAAAACGTGAAATTTGCATGAAATAAGTAGTAGAAAACTCGTTTAAAATCAAACAATTTAACCAAGGGTTTTTCCTATTCCATCCCCCCACACTTAAATTGTACAACGCCCTCGTTGTACTAGTCATAGAATACAGAGGGAAATAGGAAAAACACGTAAAATTTAAAGTAAAAGGATTAACGAAACTTCCCGGGTCTAAAATTGCATGATAATTTGTTGAAGATGGCATTTGTATGGAGAGAGTTGAACATGATGAGCTTCTTGATAACTTCAATCGTCTCCATTTGATGGCGATCCATGGTTGCTTCTCCATCTTCTTTTCTTTTTGGTATTTTCTGATTTTTTATTTCTTTTTGGATTTTTGGGTTTTTCTGATTTTTTTGTATTTTTGGTGATCTGGTGCGCAAAATGGAGTTGTAAACGACGCTGATTGGCGGAAAATGGTTCTGGTGGTGGTGCCAGCAGCGCTAGTGAGATACCCAGCGGCGCTGGTGGGTGATTTGAGCTGGTAGCGGCGCTGGTGGAGTGGGTCGCGACGCTGGATCTGCACAGGTGCAGGTCCAGCGGCGCTGGTGGTGTGGCCAGCGGCGCTGGTCTGCCCAGATGCAGTCCCAGCGGCGCTGGTTGTCTGACTAGCGGCGCTCGTGGCTTCTGTACTTGTTCCGCAATCTGATTTCTTCAGCGATTTGATGCACGAACTCCCCCACACTTAGCTTTTGGCCAAGTGCATGGTTTCCTTCAGACTACAAAGCAAAATACTTCTGCACACTTCGATCAATTTATCAAAAATGGAAAATACGAGATAAAACAAAATGAAAAATAGAAACATAAAACACGATTGCAATAAGTTACTTGTTCCTTTGATCCTTGAAAGCTTGCATCTGTGATACTTTCAACATTTTCATATCATATAACAAACGATAAAGTTTAAAACAATCACTTAGTTGCAATTAGTCACAATTCCTAAAAATGAAAAATAAAAATAAAAATGAAAAATTACTGCTTGGGTTGCCTCCCAAGAAGCGCTAAGTTTACTAGTCTTCAGCCGGACTCGGTTTTGGAACTAGGTTGAGGAGTACGGGTTAGGCCTAGGGCCGGCACCCATTGGTGTTTGTTCGAAGTGACTTATAGATTCTTTTACGTTGACTCCTTTCTTCTCCTCCAAGCTTTCTGAGTTCCTCCTTGCTTCCGTAGCTTCATTCATCTCCACATCGATCTGCTTTTGAACTCCAGGGTCGATTTGATTTAACATGGGTTTAGGATCGCAAAATTCGAGATTGCAGTTGGTGCCAGCGGCGCTGGTAGAGTTTGAGCGGCGCTGGTTGTTGTCCTGAAGGGTACCAGCGGCGCTGGTGGTGTCCCAGCGGCGCTGGTGATCTCCAGGTGAGTGTCCAGCGGCGCTGGTCTTCATACCCAGCGGCGCTGGTTGCTTCGTTTCAGCTTCCGACTTTGCTTTCTTGTATAATTTGGCTTCTAAAAACTTTATCACTCTCTCTGGTTCTGATAGCACTATACTCTTCACAAGTTCTTCATTTAGCATTTTCTTCGCTCCTACATTTAGCCCATTATAGAATGTTTTCACTTGATTTTTGAAGTTCCTTTTTTCGGGGGGCAAACATTCCACAACTCTCTTCATTCTCAACCAAGCTTTTACACAAGGCTCACCTTTTGCTTGTTTAAATGTTTTCAACGCTGCCAACACTTTCTCTTCTTGTGATCCCTTGCAAACCTTATCTCCTAAATCTCACACTTTTCCATTTTCCGCCTTGTTTTCACTAGTATTTGCCCTTACATCATAAGGCTTGGCTGTTTCTTGTCGATTCGATTCGTCGTTCCTCCTCACACCTTCTCTCAACTGGCTGGGTGTCCAGAAATCTCTATTTTCTTTTTCATAATTCTTCTTAACCTGATTTTGTTCATTCTTTCTCAATTCCGATTCTTCGAATCTAACTTTCCTGTTTGAAATTTTAGCTTCTATCCTAGCTACCATCTCTATTCTCATAGTTTGCTTGCTATCTCTTTCCTCAATCTTCTTTAATATATCTTGCTTCTGTCCTTGCAAAATTCCACATGCCTCTTTGATTCTGTATTCCAACGGAAGGCATGATTCGGCTATTCTATTTGTAGGACCACTCATTTCTTTATACTTCCATAAGAGAAGCACATGTTGTCCAAGCTGGTCCGCAAGGTTTGTCAATTCTTTCAAAGCTTCCTCAAGGGTCCTGTAGCTTTCCTGACGGAAATTCCCTATCTTGTTCATTATTTCACAATGCATAAATGATACCGTAAGCTCGTATTCCTTCTCAGTCATTTGCAGATCCATTTCGTCCCCTTCGATGGTCGGCTTTCCAGATGACGAAGCTTTTCCCCGAAAATTCTGCTTCTGTGCTGATACTCCCAATGGCGCTGGCCGAGTTCCAGCGGCGCTTGTCCGTGACTCCAGCGGCGCTGGTCTGATTCAATTTAAACTCCGAACGCATTTTAGCATTTAGAATGCTTCTTCCCATGTCTCAACTTTCACTTAGCTTGATCAGAAACTTAATCCACCTGAAATATGCTAAACTACAGAAAACAAAACTAGAACAATGCAAACAAGAAACGCAGACAATGATTAATTCTCAAGACAAAATGATGTTTTAACTAACTTAAACACAAATAATCTATTCTTATTTCTAGAAACAGTAAAAAGAAAATATTTTTGGATTTTTAAATTTTAAAAGAAAAATTAAAATGCAACTAATTATGCTAAACCTAATTTTGACCTAATTTTCTACTTAACCTAATTTGACCTAATATGAAATGCTAAAAAGTAACTACTTCGTGCCGAAACACAAAATAGGGTCGAACTACACTACTAAACTAAGAATGCGTCGCGTCCCCTGCAACGGCGCCAAAAAGACTTGATGGGTGTATGTTTTTTTTTTAAAATTTATGTTGTACAAGTAACTATCTAAACTAACACACACTTTAACGAGCAGCGAACCCGGTCAGTTGAGTATAGCCTAGTGGTAAATTACAGGATCGTTCGTAGGGACGCGTTGCGTTACCTAATCTAGTAGTACGTGTAATTCTAGTTTGTTTGGGGGTTTGTCACTAACTCCTAATAAACTAATTTTTAGCAATTAAATAAGAAAATATAACCAAATGCTTTGCAGCAAAAGGCTACTCTGAAAATAGTTGTGAAAGGACGAATATCAGTAATTAAATTAAAATACTTGTCTGGCATCTCCGATCTCATGGTACGACCAAATACTATCCTACTGGTTTGTTAGTCTGTTGGAAACTTAATCACGGTTCAGATTCTCGTTAGATTCACTTTACCTAAGTAGTAGTGCTGTCGCTAGACTCACACTACCCTTTAAAACAAATTCTCGCTAGATTCATTGTTTTAAGTATTATGACCTAAAGTTTGTGTTACTAATTCATCTTTTAATTACCCGGCTCTTAAGCCATGACCAAATATAAATCCCTCCGGTGACCACAGTGCTCGTTTCCAAGTCAAAGGATCGCGTCTGGTATTGTTAAGCTTCATGTTCAATTCACCCTAGTTACTATGGTTTTGGATCCCTCGGTTACATGTGAATCACTTTTTACTTCTAGTTATAGACCGACTAATTGTTTTCTGTCCTAGCATATGAGTCCTAGTACATGATCATAGAGAATCATCAGAATTAAACTAATATGTTCAGATATAAAACCAATAGCAACATGAATTACTAATAAACATGGATCTATGACGTCTAAAATCTAGTCTTAAATTTATAAACAAGAAATACCCTAGAACTGACTACTACACACTATCGGGCAGTGGACCCGTTCGTATGCAATATAGTTTAAAGGTAAGTCCAGGACCGAACACAGGGACTGATAAACAGTAGGGGAGTTTAATGTAGCTTTAAAAAGAGTTTTGGATTTTAAAGACTCCCGTCATATTGGATTTTGAAAAAGAAGTTAGAAGAGATTAAAGTTCGCAATTCCTAAGAATTCAATTGAAAAGAAGGTTGTTGTAATCAAATTTAATTAAAAAGTCATCTACCTCGAATCCATGACACTATAAATTTAGGTTGCACTTAATTGAAGAACCAATTCAAATATGTTGATTAATAACCGAGAACTAAACAAAGACTCACCCCTTACCCGTCAAGTTCGTTACTTTATTCAATTCCCTTAATTAACTAGTTCCATTACTAAGACTCCCGTCATATTGTTTTGGTTATTTATATAACAATTGTGTCTATTGATTGTAGCCAACCATTAACCCGTTAATTCTTATTAACTATTAATTACTTTCTACCGTACCCGTCATAGAAACAATTGCTTCTAACCAAGCAATCAAAATAACTTCTACACAACCTAGTTACCACTGAGATCATGCAAAAACTATCCGCAATTAAGAGTTAAATAAGAAAGAATTAATAAGCTAACATTACGACATAACGTTAAATCAAATCAACTTGAATTCAAAAGATTTATGCAACCATTATTGAAAGTATCACTTCATCTCAGTGGATGACGAATTATTTAGCTACTCATAATCAAAAACAAAGCACAAAGAGTAAAAATATAGAAGAACATATTGTACCAATGTGTACAAAACAAGTAAACGCTAAGAAAATTGACAACCGAATGCCTTGGAGATCACGAACAACCCTTAGACCTTGATGGACGAAAAAGCTGCTAAGAATACCCCCACAGAACCCTAAAGTCGACTAGAAGTGATTGTGTGTCGAATGGGAGGGTTATGGCCTTGTATTTATAGAGTTTGCAAGAGGTCTTCACAAACCGACCTACAGGTGCGATACACCAAGCTTCAGGTGCGGCGCACCTGACCTTGTTACCAAATTTGAAGCTGCCCGATATGCGACGCACCACAGGGTTGGTGCGTCGCACCACCCTGCTTTCCAACTTCTTCCAAGTTTCTGAATAGAAAATGCTCTGCACCTCCTTACATGGTGCGACGCACCAACCTTGTTTTCAGCCAAAACTTGTAGTTTCCATTCCATCTTCACTCGTATGCGTCCACGAACCATCCCAATGCATCTTAAAGTCTTCCAACAGCTGTTTCTAACCATTTTACCTGTTCTAAGCCTGAAATCACTAGAAACACCATCAAAGCATCGAATATACATATAATTTACACATAATTAAGCTTAAAACGTCTTAGAAATGATATGGGAATATGCATATAAATGGACATATCAAATCCCCCCATACTTAAGCTTTACGTGTCCTCAAGCAAATTCAGATTTCAAAACATTCATTCCCTTGGTTCTCAATTGAAAAACATGACATTATTCCAAAATGAAGCAAAACCATAAGAATAGTTAAGCAATTTTAATCTTAAATGAAAAATTGAAATGTTTGACAATACTTGAATGATCCACAAGCCTAGAAAACACGACTAAGCACTTTAATCAAATGAAAGAAGAACATCTCAACTAACTTTCTGCAACTAACAAACTATTGGGTTGAAATATCATATCAATCACTCGAAGCCTAGTCGTAATGCATATATTTTAACCATAGGCTTGTAATAGAATCGTCCCTATGTCGCCATGGCGCAAGCATCATATAACGTCTATCAAAAGAGGTAAGTAATATGGTTGTAATGTACAAAGGCTTACAAGGGTATTTAACAATGTGTATGGGAATTTGGGATATAATTGGTGTTAAAAGGAAATAACACAAAGTTTAACATATAGTCTAGTCCAACACAACCCATATCACTAGTTGCCATCAATCCACAACCCAAAACACGTTCTCCCGACATTACTCCCCAATAGAACAATAAAAACCGACACCATTGTGGTGTATGACCTTCTAAACGACTTCTAATCACCATACATACCAATGTTAGCTTTAACGAACTTTGCTAACTTCAATTGAAGATATAAAGAACCTTTTGTTGGTTTAACTTATGTACCAACTCTATATTTATTTGCCAAAAGTTAGGGAAATACCAATTGATAGTCCAAGTTCTTCTTTTTCTTTTATTTTTTCTGTTTTTCATTCTTTTCATTCTCTTTTTTCTTTTCAATGAACTACTTTTACCCTATCTAATTGGTATCCCCTTTTTACAATTTTGAAATACATTGACAAATCATAACTCTTACTAATTAGAATAAACCCTAGACTTAATCCATAATCATGACGAAATCAATCTACCCCAATAAACGGAAATATACCAACCCGACACAACCAAGACAACTCCAAACCATCCAACTAGTATAGGCAACTAATGACCATCCAAGGATTTCGACTATTGGTATGGCGAGGAAAGGTTAATTATTTAAGTGGATTTAAAACAAACGAAAGGTTAGGCTCAACATGTTTTCTAAGTGTACCTTGCACTAAAAATGAGTGCAAACAAGGGTTTAACAAAGGAAATTCACTAACTAATGTGATTAGCTACTAAAACACATGCACATAAACATGGTTAAACAATAATAAACATAAACGAAGGGTGAATAACAAAGAACAAGGGTTTAATCCTAAATTTACCTCTTTATTATCTAGCAAACTATGGGACGATCAACTAAGACAAGTTCTAGAATCAACGCAATCACCGGCACACTCATATCAAAGAAAGAAAAGTGGAAATGGAATAAATTAACCTCAAACTTGCACATCATAGTTCAAAGCTCTAAAAGAGACTTTTACTTCCGGATAAATCCAAAAGCCTATGAGAGGGACAAATTTACAAGGCAACTAAACCAAAACCGTAACACCTATCAAATTTCTATATGAATCAAAATCTCACATATTTGGTGTTTTGTGGTAGAGTATGCTAGTCATGTAATCAATCCTGAATGGATTTGCCTTAATGATCATTCAAAACACATTTCACGATTTAAAAATTTTACCAAAGGGAATATAGTTCAATTACTCACTAATATGATTAAACCTATGTGACAAAAGTAATTAAACTATAAGGACAAACAAGCAAAAGTTTCAAAATTATCCAAAATAACCCGGTTTTTTTCCTATTTACATCTCCCCCCACACTTGAGTTGTACAATGCCCCCATTGTACAATGAACTAAAGACAATCTATGGGAAATAGGAAAAAGTAAATAAAGATATAAAGAACATGAAACTTCCCGGGTTTAATGTGTGCCCCAAATGCTCGGTTGATTCCAAAGATAAACTATAAACTTTATTTCAACCGCGTTTAACTCCGTTCTTGTATCTCTAGCACACACTCAACAAACACATCAAACATACCAAGATAAAAAGAAAAATAAAATAAAATAAACTAAAAATAAAAAAATAAGAATAAAATTCTAAATACAAAAAAAAAAGAAACAAACTAAACTAAAAAAAAACAAAATCTTTTTGGATTTTTTCAACTTTTTCAAATTCTTTTTCTATTTTTCAATATAAAGAAATTCGAAATGCAAAAATAAAACTAAATAAAATAAGAAAAAGAACTAAAATAATAAAGACTCGGGTTGCCTCCCGAAAGCGCTTAATTTATTAACGAGTCGTTAGCCGGACTCTTACCCCCAAATTTACCATGGTGGGGTCTTAAACACCCCTACACTAAAAGTGTCGGGCGGTCTACGCGAATAAGGTGAATAAAATGTGAATTTGATCTTAACCATTACCCAAACCAATTTTTTTCACCTTGTCATAACTTGCTTTTAAGATGATGAAATCATTTGTTGCGTTTTCAAAATTCATCTTAAAAATCCAACCTCTCATACGAACATACAAAATTTCAAAACTTTTGTTATGGCACGGAATTTTCAAGTAATTCATGTCAAGGCTTATATCCGTCCATCCAAAAGACTCAGGAGTTAAAGGATCTGGGGCTAGTTTAAATAATAAAAGATAATGCATGAAATTACTACTAGCCTTTAAACTAACTAAGTTAATGCATTCAAAATTATTTAAAGCATAAGAGGTTAGAAAACTCCCTAAAAAACTCGACATAGGTTGTAAATGATCTTGACTCGTGTCCTCAAGAACCTTAGCATCCTTATCCGGCTCCTTCTTTCATGCCATGACCTTCCTTATAGATGTCAGCGGCTTTGGCACTTCTGCAAACAAACGAAAAGAAAGCATTTTAGTGTTAATTAAATGAAATTAATTTGAATGCTTACCTGAATGATTGCAAATGGAATTCTCTTCAGCTTTCTTTGGTGAGATCATAGACTCTCCCACACTTAAAGTGTCGGGTCGTCTAAACTTGAAAAGTGAGAAACCCTCGAGCAAGACATTGGATTTCTCCCAAGTGGCGTCTCCCGTATCTCCACTATTAACTTCATTGACGAGTGACAAACTCGTTATGGTGGATACAAGCTTTCTTCCCATGGTTGGGGTAGTCACTATCTCTTCATTCCATATGATTTCAAGCTCTTCTTCCCATTCACCTTCATCCCAAACGACTTGACTTTTTTCCTCCAATTCCACATCAACACGGTCACTTCCATGCTCATTGCTCGACTCGTACGGTTCCTTCCTATCATTCAAAACAAAGTTAGTAGTACCTGGAACACAAATAGAAATAGAAATCACGTCACCAGAAAGTGAAGTAAAATATTCCTCACAAACAATGTCATTAAAATCCTCAACGCTCATGGAAGGTATCTCGTGTGTCTCAAAATCATGCTCCTCATCCACGTTATCCTCATGCTCATTGCAAATGGGTAATAACTCGTGTGATTCAGATGTCGGCATTTGATGATCTTCCCATGTTTCATCCTCTTCTTCCGGTTGAGCATACTTTTCCATATACCTAAATATATCATATGCATTCATCGAGGAGAATTCATCACCAAGTATTTCCCTTGTTTTTCTTCCAACCCACGACAATATATTGAAACAATTTGACAAATTTTAAGGTACTTGTCCAACTTATCAACTATTCCTTTTAACCTCAACCAAGCTTCCTCATAAGTTTCATCTGAAAACTGCTCAAAGTACCGAAGCTCGTTAGGATATTCTTCCTCGGATTTATAAGCTTGATATGCCATTGGTGTCACTAACCTGCAAAACAGACACTAGCACAACCCGTGAAAAGCACCGATGGTAAACAAAGTAAACTAAATAAAACTAAAAAAAAAAAAAAAATTAAAACTAAACTAAGCTAAACTAATAAAACAAGTAACTTCCTCGTAAAGAAATACAAAAAAGGATCAAACTACAAAATCTCAAACTAAACTCTTAAAATCAGTCCCCGGCAGCGGCGCCAAAAACTTGATGTGTAAAATCTAGTCTTAAATTTATAAACAAGAAATAACCTAGAACTGACTACTATACACTATCGGGCAGTGGACCCGTTCGTATGCAATATAGTTTAAAGGTAAGTCCAGGATCGAAGTTCGTTACTTTATTCAATTCCCTTAATTAACTAGTTCCATTACTAAGACCGGTACCCCGAGACGCCTTTCATAACTTTCCTAACCAACTAATTGTTTTGGTTATTTAGATAACAATTGTGTCTATTGATTGTACCCAACCATTAACCGTTAATTCTTATTAACTATTAATTACTTTCTACCGTACCCGTCATAGAAACAATTGCTTCTAACCAAGCAATCAAAATAACTTCTACACAACCTAGTTACCACTGAGATCATGCAAAAACTATCCGCAATTAAGAGTTAAATAAGAAAGAATTAATAAGCTAAGATTACGACATAACGTTAAATCAAATCAACTTGAATTCAAAAGATTTATGCAACCATTATTGAAAGTATCACTTCATCTTAGTGGATGACGAATTATTTAGCTACTCATAATCAAAAGCAAAGCACAAAGAGTAAAAATATAGAAGAACATATTGTACCAATGTGTAGAAAACAAGTAAACGCTAAGAAAATCGACAACCGAATGCCTTGGAGATCACGAACAACCCTTAGACCTTGATGGACGAAAAAGCTACTAAGAATACCCCCAAAGAACCCTAAAGTCGACTAGAAGTGATTGTGTGTCGAACGGGAGGGTTATGGCCTTGTATTTATAGAGTTTGCAAGAGGTCTTCACAAACCGACCTACAGGTGCGACGCACCAAGCTTCAGGTGCGGCGCACCTGACCGTGTTACCAAATTTGAAGCTGCTCGATATGCGACACACCAAAGGGTTGGTGCGTCGCACCACCCTGCTTTCCAACTTCTTCCAATTTTCTGAATAGTAAATGCTCCACACCTCCTTACATGGTGCGACGCACCAACCTTGTTTTTAGCCAAAACTTGTAGTTTCCATTCCATCTTCACTCGTATGCGTCCACGAACCATCCCAATGCATCTTAAAGTCTTCCAACAGCTGTTTCTAACCATTTTACCTGTTCTAAGCCTGAAATCACTAGCAACACCATCAAAGCATTGAATATACATATAATTTACACATAATTAAGCTTAAAACGTCTTAGAAACGATATGGGAATATGGATATAAATGGACATATCAATCTACGATAAACAGTAAAGCACACTCCAACATAATCTAAACAAACACAGTCAAACAATAAGCGTCTACATGATCTCATTGATCCAAATAAGTATTCAACCTACTAGCCTAGCATTATTAATGGAATAACAAAGTCTGGGAATATAAAAGACATAGTTCAAAGACAAAGAGTAAATAAAGATGAAAGATCTAGACCAAGAGTGAAGATCGGAAGGTGTTTAGATGCTCCAAAACCTCCTTGGAATATGCAATTTCGATCTAGGGTTATTCCTGGGTGGCTAGGGCTGCTGAATCGGCTCTCTCTTAGGGTTTTGAGGGTTAGTTCGACTTAAATAGGTGTTTAAGTCGGTTAGTGATCTGGGTCGACCAGCGGCGCTGGTGGGCCTGCCAGCGGCGCTGGTTAATGGGCTACCGGCGCTGGTGATACTTCGAGCGGCCGCTGGTGAAGCTTCGAGCGGCGCTTGTGGTCTGGAGAGCGTTCGCTGGTGAGCACCAGTGGCGCTGGTGGCTGCTGTCTTGCACTTGAGTCTTCGTTTAGCTCCCGAACCACTTCCTTGTGTCTTGTAACTTCATAGGCTTCCTTCTTGAGTCAGTTGATGTCATTTACCCTCTCTCGCATCTTCCGGGAACCTGCACAAACATATCATTCATTAAGTATCGATAGTTCCAGAATATTAACTCATTTAAGCATAGAAATGAAGCCTTTCTTTAGGGGTTTTTATCACAAAATGGACGCTCATTAAAGAGCTTATCTAGTTTGAGAGGAACAATGTTTGGAAACTTGTTCCTTGTCCACCAGGGTTGAAGAAGGAACCTATTGGAACTAGATGGGTTTACCGAAACAAGATGGATCAAGATGGCAATGTGGTTAGAAACAAAGCCAGATTGGTTGCCAAGGGTTATTGTCAAGCAAAAGGTGTTGATTTTGATGAGACTTTTGCTCTAGTTGCTAGACTTGAAGCCATACGAATTTTCTTGGCTTATGCAGCCCATCTGCAATTCAAAGTCTACCAGATGGATGTCAAAAGTGCATTTCTAAATGGAACACTGGAAGAAGAAGTGTATGTTAAACAGACTCCAGGCTTCATTGATGAGAAGCATCCTCACTGGGTATATAGACTGAACAAAGCATTGTATGGTCTTACACAAGCCCCCAGAGCCTGGTATGACACTTTAACTAAACATCTTCTGAAACATGGTTTTCTAAGAGGTGCAATAGATAATACCTTGTTTATCTTGAAAGAAAAAGGTAATATCTTACTGGTACAAATTTATGTTGACGACATTATATTTGGGTCAACTGATGATGCAATGTGTAAAAATTTTTCAAAAATCATGTCTACTGAGTATGAAATGAGTTTAATAAGAGAATTAACGTTTTTCTTAGGTCTACAAATTAAACAAACCATGGATGGTATCTTTGTTAACCAAGAAAAATATGTCAGAGATTTGTTAAGAAAATACAAATTTGATTCAATCCCATAAAAAACCACACCCATTTTAGCTCCTTTAAATTTGGATTCTGACCCAAATGGAAAACCAGTGGACCAAAAGGAATATCATGGAATGGTTAGTTCACTGATGTATTTAACTATAAGTCGACCAGATATAATGTTTGCAACATGTTTATGTGCCAGATTTCAGGCTAACCCAAAAGAATCACATTTGCACGCTATCAAGCGCATTTTTAGGTACCTAAAAGGGTGCCCTAACCTTGGTTTTTGGTATCCCAAAGGCTCAGGGTTAGATCTAATGGGTTATTCAGATTCAGATCATGTAAGGTGTAAGATTGATAAAAAGTCAACAACTGGTGGTTGTCACTTCCTAGGGGGAAAACTGGTGAGTTGGACCAGTATGAAGCAGACTTCGGTCTCAATGTCAACTGCTGAGGCATAGTACATTTCTGTGGCCAGTTGTTGTGCCCAGATTCTTTGGATCAAAAACTAGTTACTTGATTATGGTATGAAATACAAGAACCCCAATTTTTTGTGACAACACCAGTGCAATTACTATATCTTACAACCCAGTGATGCACTCCAGAACAAAACACATTGACAACAGGTATCATTTCATTTGTGACCATGTTATGAAAGGAGATATTGAAATTCATTTCATTCTCACTGACAAACAGTTAGCTGATGTTTTTACGAAACCTCTTGATGAGAAAACTTTTAAACATCTCATCAGCGAACTGGGCATGTTAAATCTGTATTAAACTGGTGAGGCCCTCCAATTGAGGATGGTTCAGGTGATCTTTGATTGATTGGAGATTGAACGCCTTGATATACTCAAAAACCAGTCCTTGATCAAATGGATCTCATGTTTAGGGGGAAAAGACTAAAAACATTTCTCTAATTAAAAAAATTGCTTTTGCAACTGGAGAGCTCTCCAGTTGAAACTGGCACTGGACTTTTCCTCCAGTGCAAATGTTTGGTCTTGTCTTCAAACTGGAGGTTAACCAGATTTTCATAACGGTAAGAATACTTGGTCAATTGTGTGACACGTAATAATACTCGAGTGTTTTAACCCACTTACAACTGTCACATGACGTGTCATTACCTTGTTGTAAAAGATGCTCTTTTATTGGGATTGTGAAAAGTTAGTGGGCGAGTGGGTATATAAGTTGTCGTAGCATTTAATGCTGACACTAAGAATTGAATGTTTTGGCTCAAAATTAAAACTCATTTTCAACAAAATATCTAAAGGTTTTGATTCTTGATAATAAAATATTCTTGTTTATTCTTTGGGATTGTGAATCCAGCTTTAAATACCATATATTTACTTTCACTTTTTCACTTTCGTTTCCCATTCCTTCATTCAATTCCAATCATCAACAATTACTCTTTTCTCTTTGCTTATTATCAAAAACCCTAATTACCAAAATTTCAATTTCTTTCTTTATCTATAATCAAATGGCTCCCAAATCTTCTCACAACAGAGATATTAATCTGCTCACTGTTGCATACAATCCATCTTCTCAAATCAATCGTGCACATGGTGCCCCTGAGGCAAAATTGATTAAATTGAACCCTAATAATCCCATGGCTAGTTTGAAAGGGGTTCAAGCCGCCGACTCTCTCATCGGAAGAATCCAACATTTCCTTCTGGATTCTCCTATTGGTGTGACTTTTTCTCTCAATCCACACAAGTTGTACCATGACTACTTGTGTGAATTCTGATACACTGCATAACTCTCTGATGACTGTTCATCTATCTCCTTCTCTCTCAAGGATGGAATAGTTGCTTGTACCATCACAACGGATATTGTGAGAGATGCTCTGCATCTCAACTACTGGAGAGAAGGTGAGACTCCAGTAGTCATTTCCCAGAATATAAACTATCTCCAGGTGCTCCTGGACATGGGAAATAAGGAATGTTTGGAGAATGGGGTGTTGAAAACAAAAGGTGCCATGACGTTAACGGGACTCACACCCTCATGGAGATACTTTTTCATACATCTTGTGGAGAGCATGGGAGGAAGTTCTGGTGGACTTGACCAGATTAACTCTACACAAGCAGAGATGGCTTACTTTTTCATACATATTTTTAGAAGTTTTGTGCAAAAATTGAAGGGTAACAAGGGATTATGTATACCTTTCTCCAGATTCTTGTCTTTATGTTTCCTTCAAATCCTGGGCAGTGACACTTATCATAACACTCAGTCTCTTTACACTGTCCCAGAAATGCTGAGAAATTTACACTCTCTGTGCTCAACACCTGGAGAAGTCCAGATTCCAAGTAGAATGCAGCTGGCATTCTCCAAAACTGATGCACCAATCCAAGGTGAGTCAGAAATACTACTGGGTAGGTCTCAAAATAAAGAGGGACCCACCAGTTCGTCCGCTAGTATTGTGATGAATGTTGAACCTAGGCAGCAGTCTTTTCCTACCAGCTCCAACTTGTCAGTTCCTCCACTATCTCACCCTGGTGACCTCCTAACAGGTGTCCAGGTAGTTCCAAAGGAAAAACGTACAATGATGAAGCGCCTTAGGAAACAGTCAGATCTTGCCACTGACGTTAGTACCATGGCCAGCACTCCAGTTTCTTCCCAACAAGATGCTGGAGATAGTCAAAGGGATGAACAGCAGGCAACCACTTTAGAATTTGCTGTAGGAGGAAGTGGTGAAAATGTTATTGGGTCAGCCCAACCCAACTTAGAGTCCGTGTCAGCACTTAACTTGCAAAGCCATACTTCTGACACTCTTGAAGCACGAACTGATGAACTTTTTGGTCAGTCACAGCCAGAGATCGAAGTTTTAGACTCTACGGCCCATGATACTACAACTGAGGATCGAGCAGTTGTGGTTGAGGCACCAGTGCCCTCTTTCCAGGGAGAAGATGCTTCGGCAATGGATCCCCGAACTGGTGAAACCATCTAGGCAACTGGAACTGGTCACCAGGAGTCTGAACAGCTTGTTCAGCCACCCCTATCATTCATGGATCTAGGCGTGAGTGTGGGTGAGTTTCAGCTTGAATCCTCGGATTCAGATGAGACACATTCTGATTAGGAAGTGGCTGATGCATCTTCACATGATGAACTCCCTTCCTTTTCTGATCAACCCCTAGTTCCACTAGTTTCAGTTTCATCTTCTGACTTCTCCACACTTCATGAAATTCCTCAATTCGCCTCCAGACAACTCCTCTCTTCTATGAATGTGCCTAGAAATAGACACATTCTAACACCACCCTCGCCGGCGTACATACCTACGCATTCTCAGCCTGTACGTCAACTTGAATCTCTTCCCTTTCTTTCTTCAACAACTCCTTTTGTCTCAACTGGTGCTACTACATCTGGAGAACCAACACTTGTAACACCTCCTCTAGTTGTACCTGTAGCTTTTCGAACTGGTCCAGCGACACCTTCCCTTCTGTCACTGGATATCCAGTTTGTATCTTTTCAATCAGATATCCAAAACCTTCTTACAAGGGTAGAGGATATTCAAAAGGTACTTGATAAGAATACAAGTCCCTCTCTAGGTACCAGAAGGAACACATTACCAATGTCAAAGTGGTTGACCTAGGGATCAATAAGTTCTCTGCAAATGAGGACTTGGTATTTCACAAGCTCAATAAGTTGGTCAATTCCTCCAATCTACTGGCAATACCTTTACGAGAGGCTTTTGCACTTACTCAAACTAGGGTCACATCCTCAATTTCCAACCTGTTGAACAAAACTGTCCGATCTTCAGAGTTTGTTTTGAAGGAACTTGAAAGACAGGTTAAGTTGCTTATTGAATGACCTGGTCTGGATGTGATCGAGCTTGGCAACCAGTTGGCCACTTCAGTTGGTCAAAAGATAGATGAAACCTTGGCTTCTAGAGAACAACAATTTCTAGAAAAGGTGATATCTAAGATCACCAAGACTGCAGCGCCCAGGTTGATCTCACTCCCATTACATCTGAGATCAATCAGTTGAGGTTCAATCTAGATACTCTGGCCAGCGAGGTACCTGAACACTCCACTGCTATACATAATCTAACAACTGAAGTTGGCAAAGCAAAGGATAAGGAAGTTGCGAAGGATGTTGGTGCAACTGGGCTCTCCCCAGATGAGTCTACAATACTTAAAGTAATTCAGGCTGGCCAAACTAAAACAAATGGCAATGTTTTGGTTCAGTCACAAGAAGTCAATCATCTTTGGAGGACAGTTCGCATGATTTATGGAGTCTTCAAGGAGTGCAAGAACATGGGGTCATGGCAGCCTCTAGATCGCTTACCCTCCAGTCCTTCAGATTTTGAAGCAATTAGAAAAGGACTAGATGCTGCCAAGGGGGAAAGATCTGTTCATATTCCCAGCACTCACATTGAAACTCCAGGTCCAAGTATTGGGAAAGAGTTGGTTGTTGCTGCCAGTACTGATGCTGGTATGCACATAATTGAAGAATTTGAGGATGTTGGTGATAAGGGGAAGAAGAATAAAGGCAAGGCACTTGCAACTGATGAATCTGCCAAGCCGGCCACTGATGTACCCTTATTGGAAACTGGAAATCATGATCAGCTTCCTCCAGTGACTGAAACTGACAGCAAGGGATTGGCTAGAATTGGGAGTGCAATAAATGAAAGAAAGAAACAAAAGAAAGCCACTTTGCTGGTCTCAAGGGTTCAACTGAAAGGATTGGGCACACTAGATGTTAATGATGTCAATCTGTTGGGCATCTCACTTGAGCAATACAGGAAGGTCAAGAGTGACCAAAGGATAGTGGGACTGGTAAATGATATGATTGAAGTCCATCTGGACAAAGACTATCCTGATGATGAAGCTGAGCATAATGCCAGAAACTTAAACATATCAGTGGAGAAGGCTAAGGAAGTTAGAGCAGAAGGGATTCTGAAAAGGACTAAGCAGATAACGAAAAGAGTCAAACAGGTGTTAAACCCACCCAAGTCTAAGAGTAAATCAAAGCCTAAACCCTTGCCAAGGGATGCAAACTTAAGGACTTGGGTGAAACCCAATGAGCCATCCACTGAAGATATCCAAGCTGCTGTACAAAAACTGAGCACTGCCCAGATCAAACTGGTCAATGAGTCTGACGCACGTGTATACTTAAATGAAGTTCTTCAGCGAAGATATCATCCAAGAAAAATCAATGAAATTAAATTTACAATCAAACCTGGAGGAAGGCAATTTGTGGTAACCATTCAATACTTCAATGGACCACAGCTCACAATTGAGAATCCTAATGTTCATCAGTATGGACATTCTGAGCATGTTGAAATGCTGAATCTGTTGGAGGCAAGGCAACATAAAAACAAGATTGAAAAGGGTTGGGTTTATGTACTTCAGAGTCTGATCAAGTTCAAGGAAGATGTTGAGAAAAGATTGAACTTTGATCTTGAAGATAGACAACCCATCTCTTCAGTTGCAAAGCGAAGGAGAACTGGCGAAGGGCCATCCATTTAAGTTCTTCTTCAGCTATCTATTTTGTAATTTTACTTATTTTCTTGTAACTGTTATAATTTTATCATGTATATACAAGTTGCCAGATTGTAACCACAAGATAGATAACAGATTAAATCTAACAAACTAAAAAGGAAAAACCAAGGCATTTGATGATCTATAAAAATGCCTTGGAAACTTAGATTAGATTTAGTCATACAAGTCTTTCAAGTTCATATTTGTATAGTTATAGAACTTGAATAGACTTGGCAATATTTCCGGACAAATAGGGGGAATTTGTTAGGACCAGTTTTGACTAAAGCTGACCAGTCTCCAGTTGCATCTGGAGACCAGAA
Source organism: Erigeron canadensis (assembly GCF_010389155.1). NCBI lineage: Eukaryota > Viridiplantae > Streptophyta > Magnoliopsida > Asterales > Asteraceae > Erigeron > Erigeron canadensis. Next base: position 18,260,432 of record NC_057769.1, read on the forward strand.
GATTTCTCCAGAAATATATTAAAGTCTAGTTGCAATGTACAGTTAATGCAACTGAAGACTTCCTCCAGTTGAGATCTGATCAGAACTGAAGACATTCTAATTGACGTCGAAGACAACAAATGGAAGATAGAGAATAACAATGGCATTGAAGCCTAGTTGGCATTCTACACAGATTGAAACTGGAGAATATCAGTCTAAAGCCTTTACAATGCTTTACACTATTTACGAGGAAGACCTTTTTGCTTTATGCAGCTTTATACAGACAATATCATTTGTCTATGATTAAAGTACAAAAGTGCATAAAGCAGGTTGGATAAAGTAATGTCTTGACTTACCTTATCAAGCATTTCAAAGGAACTTACCTAGTTTCCTTAAATGCTGTCAACCATATCTATACGACAAAGTTGGAATCCCAATGCCAACCTTGTTTATAAATAGAGGTCTTTGCACAACAAGACATAACCTTGCATATTCAGACTTTTGCAATATTCTTGGTGTACTTGTGCAATATTCTCTCAATCGTAAAAGGGAACATTTCACAACTTTAAGTGTTTCGATTGTTAAAGAGAATTTCCAAGTATAGATCGTTTGTATTTCATAGGTTGTTGGGATAGTTACACTTATGTATTATCTTGGTTCCACGACAACCTTGTATTTTATTTAGCATCAATAAATAAAATACATTTGAAAATTACAACTTGGTCTCACCAATTTTACTTTGGTATATTTACTTATTGCATTGTCTTTTACTTATTGCCACCTGCTATGTAATCTATCTAAGGACTTGGTATACAATCACTGTAACTGGTCGTCTCTAGTTCAGTGTTTATACTGCAAAGAACTCTCACCATTGACATAAGGGTGTCTTCAGTTATTACCATCTCTTGAGTTGGGACTTACACAATTTTTGCAAGTATATAATCTAAACAAGAAAGTATCCAAGAATCCAAATAACTTACCAACTCAAATAATAACAATGCACATCAATAACATTTTAAGTCAATTACATATGTATTGATATACTTACATACAAGATGCACATATATATACAATGCAACTTTCAAATAAGTCTTATAATTATAAAAATGAATTACAACTTTAAATATATATAAATATACTTAAACTCTTGTAAAAATCCACCAATCAATATACTCTTAACTCATTTATTCCTACACTCACACAAACATATACATATATATTTGCTTATACATATAGGTAAACACTAATTAGGACTTAAACCCAACACATACCACCATGGTTAACCAATACCACTCACCACACCACTTAACTTGACCAATGAATGAGCTCCCAACCCATTTCTTGCCCCCCATTCACGTGATTAAGGATGGGGAAAACACCAATTTCTGATTTTTCTCACATAACCCAACACACACACATCAAGTGTGCTCTTAAAACTCCCTCTAACTCTCTAATTTTCTGCACACTTTCTTCATCTTTTTCGGTTCAAACAAGGCAAAATGGAGCTTGAATCTAACTAATCTAATGTAATAATAATTCCTATTGATCATCTATCATCTAGAGTCATGTATGGTGGAAGCTTGGATGTGATTTGGAGGCAACAACCACCCGAAATCAGCCCCTAAAGTGGCTGCTCGAACAACAGCAGAAAATGGAGTAATACATCTCCAATCTCCTTCTTTTCTTTTGATTCTTGATCATCAATGGGTACCCAACTTATTCCTTTGTTTGTTCATCATCCTTTCTTACATCTTGTAGCTTATATTCCCTTCTTTTCAAGCTTGCTACAGCCAACAAACAACTCTTGGGCAGCCATCAAGAACAAGACCCAACAACACTCTTAATCTTCTTGTTTTGATCTTCAAACACATAGAGCTTCACATGCACGCATATTTAAAATATTGATCTAGAAGAAATAATTATGAACGCAAGATATAATAATGGATTTAGTGTATGCATGATAAGGTTTGTATTAGTTTAGGTTTATTTTGATTTGAGATTTGAGATGGATCTTTGGATGATGATTGATGATTTGAAATTGATAACAAGAATCTGTAAATTTGATGATAAAATAATACAAAAAGAGTGATAATCTTTCAAGTGATAAATTAAAGTGTTAATTAAGCAAGAAACGTCATTGGTGGGTTGATATGATCAAGAACAAATCTGACAGATGTCATTTTCTGTCTTAGAATGGGAAAACTGGCATGTGAGGGAATTTTCAAGCAAAACTATCAAAATAAAAGTTGTAGATAAATGAGTTAAGATTAACCTACAACTGGAATTACTCAAAAATACTAAACCAAACGAAAGATATGATTTTTCTACTGACACTGGTCAAAACTGTAATTTGGTATGAGTATTTTATAAAATTTAACAATTTTTATCTACTAATCCATAAGGTTCCAGGAGGTCATACTTGGTGGAAAGTAATTTCAATGTGTCTTGACCTTAAAATAAAATCATGGGATTTTTCTAATAATCGGAACATCAAGAACTATAAACATGTCCTACTTCATAACAATAGAAACACGATTTTTTAGCTCTTGCTTTCTTAGCTTTAACATCAAACTCAGCTGAAGTCATACCCAAACATTCTTTAAGTTCAATTGTGGCTGACTCCTCTTTTGACAAACCAGTTGACTCATTTTTACCGAAAAAATGTACTTTCTTTTGAGAATTTTTATGAGTCTTATATGGAGTTAAGGGAACTTCACTAGATGTAGATTCATCCTTATTCCATACTTTGTCAATCTTGTCATGATCGATCTTTTCAAAATCAATTTCATCTGATGTAAAAACAGTATCACATCCTTTCATTGTGAAACATTTAATGTTTTTATCAACAGGACAAGTTGACTTTACTTGATTAGATCCTTTAGAAGTACTATCATTATAAATTTCATTCTTAGGATCCACTGGTTTAACAAATGAGCTTTCAAGCTTATGTTTCTTGTTAAGCTCTTTAATTTTATCAATTGAGCTTTTAGAGCTTTTAGGGGTCTTTGGATAAACATTTTGTTTTTCTGAAATTATTGGATCAACTTCACCACTGTCAATCTTTTCAGTAAGCTGTGTTGGAGATTTTGTATAATTATCATTGAACGGACCTCTAACTTCATTATAACTCATACCCAAACCACTTTTATCTTTTGAATCCCGTGGTACAGGTTTTTGCATTTGCATTGATCGTATTAAATCAGATCCCCTAATTTGATCTAGTCTTGTATTAAGCTTAACTATCTCCAATTTTGCGTCAACTAATTCTTTCTCCTTTTTAGAAAAATCTTCAGTTAGTTGAGCATATTGTTCATTTCCTACCTTTTCCATCAGAACTGACACCTTTAGTTTTTCTTTTAAGGCAAGAATATCCTTATCAGATGCACGGATCTTATCTTGATAAAGACTTTCTTATTTTACCAATCCAGAATTTTTGGCAAACAAAGAGTCGTTTTCCTTTTTAAACATGTTGTTCTGACTAGTTAAGTTAATAACTGACTTATTCAAAATAAAGACCTCAAGTTTTAAGTCCGACACCATTCTACACACATAAAATATAGAAGATAAAGAACATGATACCTTCTGATCTGCAGCCTTACAATCTGCCATGTATGCAACGAAGTCTTCAGTTGTCATACCTTCAGGTATCTCAAAGTTCTTCATCTGTTCTTCAATGCTCTGCATAGAAATGTCATCAACAGGATTTGATGACTCTTTCTTTTCTTCAGATGCTTTTACTGCAGTCATTTGTTCACTCTCAGATCTTACTGTCTCAGCAACATTACACATATTCTTCTGTACTGTCTCAGATGAACTTTCTTCACTTGAGTACACAGCATAATCAATCGTTGCAGCTACCTCATCATATAATTCTACCATATAAGCATGATTCGAGGTATCATTAGATTGTGTATCCCATTGATAAGTACCATCTGGATTTTGAACAACAACAGCCTTTGACTCCGAAAATGGTGACGAAACTGGCTGCTGTGGAGTAACAGGATATGTAATCATTGCTTGCGTCTTATGGTTATTTGGTGTAACACCGCCTTGATTATAATTTTGACGACCAGCAACAATATTATTAATCCTCTTAGGTCGTTGACACTCTCTTGCAAAATGACCAAATCCATCACAATTATAACATTTCACCTTGGATTTGTCAAAACCTTTAGTGCCATTACCTATAGGTCTACCAGTTCTCTGAGTGAATCTTCTAACTTTAATGGTAAGCATAGCAAGCTGGCATTGTAGATCCATTTCTCCAAATCGTCAGGATCTATTTGATTGTAATCCTCATCAATTACTGCAGGATCAGTAACCTTTCTCCCAATAAATGCTTCATGAGCATTACAAAAGGCTGAGTAAATACTCATTCTTCCTTCTGCAGAACTCATACTCATTGGCATAGAATGAAAAGATTGTGCATTGCTCTTAACATTTTGAATTTGTATTGTCATAAGCAACATATCCAGCAATACCATCAGCATCTACTATTGGTGTAGCTTCTGCACCACTTAGAAATGCATTATTTCCTGAGCTGGAACTTGCTAAATGAACAGACTTAGCATGATATAAGGATGGATCTTGTGTAAAATCTGAGTGAGTGTCCTTAATCCTTCTCTTCATATCTCTGTTCTTTAGCTTGGAGACTACCTTCTCAAAATCCCATGTACTGTATTTCTGATCATCTTGAAGTTGATGAACATAATCAGTCCAAGTTTTAGGCAGTGAATCCAGAAACTTATCAACTAGCTCAGTTTGAGAATAAACAACTTCAAAGTATGACAATTCAGTGGTTAGATGACTGAATCAAATAATAATCTCATCAAGAGATTCCCCTTTCAGTCCATTAAAGGCTTCATATTGACGCTTGAGAAGCTTGATACGTTTTTTCTTCAAAGTTACATTACCCTCACAATATCTTTCGAGAGCATCCCATAAATCCTTTGAAGTAGTGTACTTTTTAAACAGATGTACACTATCTTGAGGCAATGCCATAGTTAGAGTTGACAAAGTCTTTCCTTCAACAGAGTATCTTTTGCGTTCTTCAATAGGCATATCAGCATAAGTGTACCTATTGATCACTTCGTTCTTCTCATATGAAGGCCAATCAAAACCTTGAGTTATCACTAGCCACATTTCCATGTCAGTGAGACGAATGTAGTCTTCAAAACGTCTCTTCCACATCCAATAATTTTCCATATGGAAAAGTTTTGGTGGTGTATTACCTCGACCAACCTCATGACCGTGCATGATCATCTGGCTGATTAGTAAGGCATTGGGTGAGTTTGCGGCAGCTGGTAAAGTCGTCATTTCGAATCTTTTGATAACAAATTAAACAAAATAACACTAAGTTCGTGTAAGACGAAGTACACGTGGCATGAAGCACGAAGTATTCATGGCACGAAGTGAAAACACGAAGTACACTTCACACGAAGTAAAAACACGAACCACACTACACACGAAGTGAAACACGAAGTACACACGTCACGACCTAAGTCACGAAGGGTAGTTCGTGTTGATGTGGCACGAAGAGCAGTTCGTGCAGACGTGGCACGAAATAAACACGAAGTTACTGGATGACGTAAGCACGAGCACGAAGTATACCTCGTGCTGACGTAAGCACGAAGAAGCGAATTAACACGAATTTCGAACGAAATTTGCAATCAATAGCCAATCAAACGATCTTAAACCTTCTGGTAATCAACCTTAGGGCTCTGATACCACTTGTAAGGTGCCCTATTGTTGCGTGGATCGTAATAAGACGTGATTCGTTATGTCAAGAGTGCGGAATCCTCTTGAGATAACTAGATTACTATTGCCTTTCGTTGATTAATGAGCAATTAATCAACCCAAGGAGATGCACAAGGCTTGTGGTTCGTGTAGGAGGCTACACGAAGGAACAAATAACCTTAGATTGTTAATTCGTGAATAACTCTCAAGAATTCGTAAATCATTAACCTAATTTCGTAGATTAGGTCTTGTATTTATACTAATTGATATTGGGTTTGTGTGGGCTTAGGCCTTAATCGCAGATTAGGCCCTAAACAATAATCAATCGATCTGCCTCGTGCTGACGTCAGCATGAGGTTGTTCCTACATGCTGATGACGTCAGCACGAGGGACGATCCTTTGTTCTTTGTTTGACTTTGTTTGACTCGTACATAACATCCAATCACCGTTTAAGTGTTCTACGACACTTATAAACCTTGATTCTATGTTCTTGTACCTGCAAAACAATATATAACACACAAAGACAATACAAAACACAAACAGATATAATATTGAAGTTCGAACATAATCATTAAATATCAACATAAGTTCTTATTTAAATGATTACAAACAAGTTCCAAAAAACATAAACAATAATCAAATCTATGTTGCGATTGTCACACCGAATCTGCATCTACATTGCTCAATCTTCCTGCAATCATAATCCAAATTCTGTCCAAATTTTCCAAAGTTTTTCATACTTAGAATATTTTTCACTCAAAATTCTAAGACGATCTCCTCAAGATCGTCTTATTTTTCTTATCTAAGACGATCTCCTTAAGACCGTCTTACTTTCCTTAGTTCCGTACTTAAAATTTTTTCAAGTATTGTTCTAAAACGATTTGATTCAAGATCGTCCTAGTTTCCTTTCTTCAAAATGATCTCATCAAGATCGTTTCACCTTTCACACTTTAAATTCCAAAACGATCTCCTCAAGATCGTTTCATTTTCAATCTTTTATACTTAAATTTTTTTTCTCTTTTTCATATCACTTCCAAAACGATCTCGTCAGAGTCGTCTTACCTTCCAAAATCCAAAAATCATAATTTTCGATTTTCATTTTTAATTCTTCATTTCAGTTTAAAACACAATACTTTTTCATTTCTTTCCACCTTTGCTCAACAAAATGACAAGTCCAAGTATCTCAAATTCGGTCAAAAATGATTACGTCCTCAATTTTTGGTTAACTTCCTCACCCAAGACACCTACTTCATCTGAAATAAAACTTCGTAAAGGTGGACTGTGCTCATGTTGTACGACTACTTTTTCGCAATCTGAAATAACTCCTTGTCAAGTAATGAAGTTAATGATTCATTCGATTGCAACTGAAAATGTAAAGTTTCAAGAGGAAGTAGTCACGTTACAAGCTGAGAATGTCAAACTGAAAGAACAAATTATCTACTTTCAAGCTGGGAATGTGAGGCTTAAAAGTGAGATAAAAGAACTTCGAGATGAAATTGGAAACCTTAAAGTTTGGAATGAAATTGACAAGCAAATTTTGAAAAAGATTGATGAGTTGATGTCACAGGTTTCATCCTTGGAAGCTCGTCTCTTGAAGGAAACAACTCTTGCTTCAAAGATAAAGGCTGAAGTGTCAACAATTTCTTTGTCTGATTTGAGTTCTTCGGTTGAAAAACAACTTGAGAAGATTGAAAGTCGAATTGAATGTTTCAAGTCGAAGTCTATTGATACAAAAGTTGAAGCTCTTCTGAAACAATCGAGTAGTTCTACTGTTTACAAGATTGGTGATGTTCCAAAAACCCCCAACCGTAAAGTGTACTCTCAGAAGACAAATATTGATGAAACAAAGACTCTTATTCCATTCTTATCATTTGAAGACAAAGTATTTTTTGGCGGGAAAAATATTTTTGCTCCTATGATCATAATATCCAAAGTTTACATGAAATCCAAAGTTTCGTGAGAACATTTTTCGGTGCGAAAAATTTGGAGGGAAAACCTGAAATTCAAAAATTCCCAAATTTCATTCTTCATTTCAATTTCAAACACAAATACCTTTCATTTCATTTCACCCTTTGCTAAACAAAATGTCATATCCAAGGTTTTTAAATTCAATCAAAAATGATTTCGTCTTCAATTTGTGGTTAACTTCCTCAACCGAGACACCTACTTTATCCGAAGTAAAACTTCATATAGATGGACTGTGTTCATGTTGTTCGTCGAAACCTTATCTAAGTCCCTGTCAGGTGATGAAGACATTGATTCATTCGACTGCAACTAAAAATGTCAAGTTTCAAGAGGAAATAGTCACATTACAAGCTAAGAATGTTAAACTTCAAGAGGAAATGATTGCTTTTCAAACAAAGAATTCTCAACTTCAAGCTGAGATGACTAAACTGCAAGATGAGAATAGAAGCCTACAAGATACGAATACCGATCTTGAATCTTGCAGCATTGGTCATCTAAATGATTTTGTGAATTTAACAACAAAACATTCAAAGCTTGTTAAGAGTTATAAGTTGAAGACAAATGAGATACAATCTCAAATTTCTACATTGACAAATGAGTTGCAAAGTTCACTTCAAAGGCTTGATGAACACATTGTGGAAAGTCAAATAAAAGAAGTTGTCTTGATACAAACCATTCCAAATCTTCAACATGAGTTGCAAGATAAGACAACTATTTTATTAAGCAAGGAGAGAGAAGTCTTCAAAGACTTTAACAAAGTTGAGATGGATGATACTGAAAGTGATAATGAATCAGTGTATCATGATACAAGTCCAGTATTTCCAACTGAACTTGATGATCCAAAAAAAGTTTGCACTGAGTCAATCCCAAAGAGCTCAAAGATCAAAGTTCCATCACCTGCTGAACGTAAAGCTTCTCAATTTACCAGCTATGCCTTATTCAAGGATAGAAAGTATTCTTCGAAGCCTACTATTGATGGAACACATACTTTCATTCCATTCTTGTCATTTAAAGACAATACCAAATTCATCTCCGAAGCAAAAGCTCAGTTGCCAAAGACTTTGCCAAAGTCAGTTTATAAGCCAAAGTCAACTGAGTCAAGGACATTCAAATATTCTTTTTGGGAGTTATATGATCTTGCACCAAAACCTTTTGCAGTGCAAAAAGTGAATGTCTTTGCATCTCCACTGCGTCCACGAGAACTCAACTTTTCAACGACTTCGAGTTTTCATCCTCCATGGACTGCAAATTCTATTCGTCGAATCGATGACACTTTCCTTTGGAGTGTCAAGACTAAAACCATTGGGCCTACACTAAAATGGGTCCCAAAGGTTGTTGTTAAGTGATTCGATGAATATGGCTTATACACATGTCAGTGTATAACACGGGCTAAAGATGTTGTTTATTGGACTACTACTTCGTAATGGTTGATTCCCCAGTTTCGACTTCAAAGAAACATGATGAACATGTAGCCACACATTCATCATGAGGGGAAGAAAGAGAACAATGAAGTCGAACGTCCTTAATGTCTTCTTGAAATTTGATGGGGAGAAACAAGAAAGTTCATCATTTGAGGGGAAGTAAGAAGATATGTTAATAAGGATGACCCCAAATTGATTCTTTGAAGAAAACTATCTTCAACGTGGTGTGTACGCCGCGGGTACACCCTATACATAAGCGTTGGTGGTACGCAAATATGATTGTTTGATCGAGGGGAAGTTTATGATGAAGAAGAATATTTGTCTAAATGCTTCAAGAGAGAGATTCATTAATCAAGGGGAAGTGTGACAAAGTTAAGATTTTCAAGAAGATGCTTTCATGTTCAAATCTAAAAGAGCCAAGATCAAGCTTCCGCAAAGTGTTTTAAAAGCTCAAGAGCCAAATCCATTTTCCGCAGTGCATTTACTCTGAAAAGATTAATTTGATGGAAGATCTTGAAGACAATAAGAAAGCTTCGAAGACCTTCATTAACAAATTCGTATTTAAAGACGTTGAATTACATTTCAACACCAAGGGGAAGAATGTTAGACCTAAAAATGGTGTTAAAATGTAATATTTTAGAGATGGAAGGGGCATTAGTGAAATCTTAGATTTATGATATAAATACCCCCTTCCACACCTAATTTGTAAGACTTTTACCATTTCTTAATTAAAAACACACACATTCCACACATTTTCTCTCTAATCTTCATCCCTAACCTCCATACACACACAAACACCTTTTCATACACAAACTCCATAAATTGCACAAATCTAGCTTAAATTAGTTTGTTACACAGATGAATCTTTATTGTAGTTGATAGGATCAGATTCACCAAAGATAATTGAACTTTCTGGGAGAGAATTAAGGGTTAGCTTTTTATTGATTGCTTCATTTGACTCATCAAATGTGACATAAATTTACTCCTAGACCTTTTCCAGTCTTTTGTTGTAGACTCTGAAGGCTTTGCGAATGGCTGAATATCCTAAGAAATATCCTTCATCAGCTTTAGCATCAAATTTGCCTAACTGACTAGAGTTGTTCAGGATGTATACTGGACATCCAAAAACATGAAAATAACCAATATTTGGTTTTCTATTTCTCAATATTTCATAGGATGTCTTCTTGTGTCTCTTCACATGTACTGAGCGATTTTGAGTGTGACAAGCAGTTGCAATTGCTTCAGCCCAGTACATTTTCGGAAGACCAGATTCAGCAAGCATACTCCTGGCAGTTTCTACCAGCGTTCTGTTCTTTCTTTCCACAACTCCATTCTGCTCTGGAGTGTGTGCTGATGAGAAATTCTGGGAGATGCTAATGCTAGTGCAGAATTTCTCCAGAGTTGCATTATGGAATTCTGTTCCATTATCTCTTTTTAACTGACACAATTTTCGCTTGTATTTGAGTTAGATTTGCTTGATAAGAGCGATGATTTCAGCAGCAGTCTCATTCTTTGACCTAAGAAATATTACCCAACAAAATCTGGAGTATTCATTAACAATTACCAGGGTATATTTCATACCAGCACGAGTCTGAACATTCACTGGACCAAAAAGGTCCATATGAAGCATATGAAGAGGTTCAGATATGCTAAAATTTTGTTTCATCTTGAAACTGGTGCGTTTCTGCTTCCCCATCTCACATCCTAGACATGGCCTTTCCTTTTTGAAGGAGATAGAAAATATACCATCTGCAAGTTGTTTCCTAGACAACTTGTTGATATTTTTAAAATTTAAATGGGATAACCTTTTATGCCATAGCCAATTTGTGGCTTCATCAGCCTTGGTATAGAAATGCTGCTCTGAATAAGAGCTTTCCATATCCATCACGTACACATTCCCTTTTCTGGGAGCAATCAGTACTACCTTCCAATCCTTATTAAATACGATGCTTTGAGAGATGTTAAATAACACCTGGTTGCCATCATCACACAACTGGCTCACACTTATGAGATTATATTTCAACCCATATACATAAGCCACACGTCTGAATTTGACTTGACCATTATTTAGAACACCGTATCCCTCAGTCTTTCCAGAACCATCATTTCCAAAAGCAATGGAGGGTCCGTCTGAAACTTCGAACTCCTCCAGCAGGGTCTTACATCCGGTTATTGTCCTACCAGCAGCGCTGTCAAGATACCAAATATATTTCTTTCGATCGCCCTGTACATCCACCAGATTATTAGTTTAAAGGTTTGCGAATCCATCGACTGATAGGTTCTCCGGATCCACAAAGATGGATCCCAGCTGGTATCTAGTTGATTTCACTTTCAAAAATAGTGGGTTTCTCAGTAAATACCACTGGAACGGACAGTTTTAAAACCCTTTTCTTTTTCTTGTCAACAGGTGTGCTCGATTTTTCTTTCTTGGAAAAAGGTTTTGTATTTTGTTTAGGGCCAGATGAAGTACCTTCAAAATTGTTAATTATTGCATTACAACTTTGAACTTGACGAACCAGTAGTTGAAACTGACTCTCCAGCCTTAACAAAATATTTTCTTCAGATGACACCATAGCCTTTCCAGATGACTGTACTTTTGGCTTAGGCGGAGGAACAACATTCTTCTTTTTCTGAACCTGGGGTTCTTTAGAAGATGATTGAGGCGAAGGTTTATTCTGCTTAACCTTCTTGGCTGGAGCATTCATCTAGGGAGCTCCACTCTTAACCTCAGACAATTGAACAGGAGGAATAATACAAGTTCTGGGCGTTGTTGGTTCATCATAGATAGTGCTAGGTTTTAACACTTCAGGCAGTCGGTCAACAACAGGTATTTGCAGCAGCATTGACATCACCCCCCAGTTATGCACGTTTTTGTGAGGGGTACTGGTTACGTGCAGCATCATATGGTTTTTGGGTCTCAAGCCATGACTGGATAACAAGTTTTTCTTTTGATAAAAGATTTTCTGTTAGAAATACAAAAATAGTGATACATTGTAATTTAAGTTATGGACTTACTTGTTGTTAAGTCATGAGTTGATGATTTCTAAGGTTGAGGGGCTAATTGTAATAATTAGCATAGTTGGTTTGTCTAGACTATAAATAGCCCTCAATTCTTTAGAAATCATAACTTTGGCATAACCTAATCATAACCTTGACACATTTTCATACCATTACACCTGAATAACACACACTTGATCCCAATTCTCTCTCAACACACACAAACACCAAGAACACACACACACACTAAACCGCCATTGTTGATGTGAATTCGAGTGATAAAATCGTGTTGTTACATGTGGTATCAGAGCAAAACATCATTTTGATCTCGATCCATAACTGAATTCAATCACAAATAATCAAACAATCACCTTTTAATTCTGTTTTTAATCCTGTTCTTGTTTGTTTTTTAAAATCTGAAATTTCAAAAATAACCTCTCATATCACATAAAATCACAAATGTTTGTTCACCGTTCGATTCCTCATAGTTAATTACATAATCCTCTCAAGTTTCGTGTTCTAATTCGATATGGATCAAAAGTTCAAATTTTGAGTTTTTGGCGCTAAAATTTGGGATTTGATTCTGTTGTGTTATAAGCTGAAGTGTGTTAATCGGATCGTTGCTAAGGTAAAAACAAACTGTTTGCAAGTGGTTTCATGTTCCGATTCTCAGAAAATCAAAAGATATTGAAGTTTTAAAAATCGTCAATGGAGTTGTTCATGTTCAGAGGTTGAAGACGACATTGTGAAGCTAAAACGATCTTATTTAGATCGTTTCAGTTTTTTTTTCTTTCATGCTTACATTTCAGTGTTGTGGCTTATAAAACGATACAATTTAGATCGTTTTGACAAGTGTGGTTGTGGTATGAAGAGTTGATTGTGGCTAACTGATCCTTTGGATTGGTTTTGGTCAATTCAATTTCTTGAAAATAATCAAGTTTTGGTGAAATTCTGTGAAGAAATCCAAAACGATCTCTTTTAGATCATTTCATCTTTCACTCAAACAAATTCCTAGTTTGATTACTTCTTGGGTAACTGATCTCCGTGATTGGTTTTGCTCAATTCTTTCCATTAAATTTCATACCAAAACTCTGTCCAAATTCATTCTAAATACTTAGAATTTCTAATCCAAAATTCAATTTAGATCGTTTCATTTCCAATCAAGATTTAGATCGTTTCAGTTCCTTTATCAATTTAGATCGTTTTCCTATCTTTCCAACTTTAGATCGTTTCATTCTATCTCATTTTAGATCGTTTCATATTTTTTCCAAAAATCAATTCAATTCTCAAATCAATTTCTAATGGCTACTCGTGAAGCGTTGGCTCTGGGTACTGATACAAGACCTCCAGTTCTTTATCGTGGTAACTATCGACTTTGGAAGAAAAGGTTCATGGATTATGTGGAACGTCAGACTAATGGTCACATGCTTAAGGATTCAATCATGAATGGACTTGCTATGCATCGTCATCCTACTACCGGTGCTATTTTAACTCCTGATCTTTTGAATGTCGAACAAAGAGATCGTACTATTGCTAACAACAGAGCTAGGTCATGCTTATATCAAGCACTTCCTGATGAGATCTATGGCTCAGTTGATTCTTATGACAAAGCAAAGGAGATTTGGGATGAAGTTGCTAGACAAATGGAAGGTGCTGATGTATCCTCAACAATCCGACTGACAAATGTCTTAACTGAGTATGACAATTTTTAGAAATCATCAAATGAATCTCTCGAGTCCGTGTACTACAGATTTTGCAATGTAATCAATGAGCTGAGAAAGAACAAGGTCAAGAAAACTGAAATTGAGTTGAACATCAAATTCATCAAAGCACTTGGTCCCGAGTGGGAAGATTATGGAACTCAAATCAAGCAACATCAAGATCTGACCAAATTCACCATTCATACTCTTTATGAATCTTTCAAGTTGAATGAGCATCAAGTTCTAAGCAAATATTCATTCAACAAAGTGCCAGAAGTTGTATCTACTGATCCTTTTGCATTGGTTGTTGAAAGAAAGGTTTCTGAGGCTCTTAAAAGACAAATGACTGTTGTTTCTTCGTCTGATGAGGAGGGAGAAGATTTCTTGGCTCCAAGAGATGGTGTTCCTGATGAATTCTACCAAGCTCTTGCCACTGTGACTAAGCATTTCAAGAAAAAGTATTTCAAAGCGAGGCCAACTAACAACAATCTTCGTACTTCATCAACAAGTGCATTTCCAAAGAAGGAACAATATCATCACAAGAGTTTTGAACAAGGTGAAACAAGTGGTTCCAATAATGGAGATAAGAAAGCAGAAACTGAGAAACAAATCGTGGAGAAAGGAAAAACATCTGAAAAAAAGTGTTACAACTGTGGAGTTCCTGGTCATTTTGTTATGGATTGCAAGCTGCCTCGCAAGAAGAATTATGAATACTACAAGCAGAAGATGCTCTTGGCAAAGCAAATTGAAGCCGGTCAAGCCTTGATTGCTGAAGATGACAAGTGGCTTTTGCTGACTGATGATGAAGATGAAGATCTGTCTGCAAATGTATGTTTTATGGCAAGGTTGAGCAAAGAAAAAGTGTTGGAGACTGACAGCATTGACGAGGAATATCCCGATGATGAGGTAAATCTCGACTCTACTTTTTCATCAATTAAGGATAAAGAGTCTTGTAGAATTGCCTTATCAAACTTGACGAATCATTACACTTCTTTAGCCAACAAAAACAAGAAATTGAAAAATTGCATTTTATTTTCAAAAAGGGAGTATACAAAACTTCTTGAAGAAAACTCTAAACTACTTTTTGAGTATGATGCTATGAAACAAGAAATTTCAAAATTATAAAGAACAAATGTTGGTTAAAGAATGTGAGATGAATGCGTCTCCTGATTCTAAGTTATTGGAAAAGTGCCATAATTTAGAAAAGACCATTCTTGATCTTGAAAAAGCCAATCAAGATCTTGAAGTTCAAAAGACCAATGAATGGCTTAGGACAAATGCAAGACAAATGTATGTTGATATAATGAATAAGAAGCTTCAAGAAGCTACACCAAAAACAATTGAACTCGAAAAAAAAGTTTCTGAACATAAAAAGGCATTGAGATTGAAAACCTTGAAAGACAAAATGAGGAACATAAAAAGAATATACTTTTCTATCAAGAAAAGTTGTACAAAGTTGAACAAAATCCTCTTTTGGATTTCACTGCCTATTTCAATAAATCAAAGATTGATAGATCGGAACTTCTTCTTGGGTTGGGTTTTGAGAATATCACTCCATTGCAAAAAGCAAAAGAAGAAATTATACCTTTGTATGATGAAAAATTTTTGAGACTTGGTATGGTACAACAATTCATTCGTCCTTTGGATGACGAATTTGAGACTGATGAGGTTGAGAAGATTCAAAAGAATAAATTTTTGGTTAATTATGATGCTATCAATACTTCTTATGAAACGAAAAATTCAACAATTTTTGAATTAGAAGAGATTGCGTCTAATTTTTAAAACCAAGAATTTGTCATTTCTCCACCAAAACCAACTAAGTTGTATATTCCATCCACATTTTTGGAAAAACAAATAGAAGGTTTACAACAAACAGTGGAATCTCAACAAAAACTCATTCATAATCTACAGTCTCAAAGTCCGAATTCGAAAAATGAATCAGTTGTTGTTGATGTCAAGAAAGTTTGTGTGAATGTTTCTACCCAAACTGATTTCAGTCTCTTAGTAGACCATTTCACTCAGACTACTTGTGATTCATTTACAAGTTCATCCACCCAGACCGTGACTGACTGTTTTGCATGTACTTGTCAAACTACTGCTACTTCTTTAGCTGCAAATTATGTGCAATCTGATTTATCTGATGAAGATCTTGCGCATAACTTAGTTTTGATATGGTACTTTTATAAATTTTTCACATGCGAAAATCTTGATGAGCTAGTTGTTCACCCTAAGCTTTGTGCTAGTATAGGTGTTGATACTTCTACT
This sequence comes from Erigeron canadensis, assembly GCF_010389155.1. NCBI lineage: Eukaryota > Viridiplantae > Streptophyta > Magnoliopsida > Asterales > Asteraceae > Erigeron > Erigeron canadensis. The sequence continues at coordinate 18,276,495 of NC_057769.1, forward strand.
CAATTTTCTTGTGAAACCAAGGATGGTTCAGTCCAAGTCGACCTTATTCCTGAGACTACACGTGGTATGATGCTGGACAACAAGATTCCTGATATTTCTACATTTTCGAATGAATTCACCAAAGATGATTTTGATAAATTCATGGAGGGAGAATATGTTTTTGACTCAGAAACTGAGAAAAAGATTGAATCTATCAAAATCATAAATTTTGAAAAATAAATAAAAGGAGAATCTCAAAAACTAAAATCAGTGTCCAAAACTGAGAAAAAGATTGAATCTTCCAAGAACGAGTTAAACCCAAACTCGTCAAGGCTGAACAAAAGAGTTCTACCGCTTCTGTCAAGACTGAACAAAAGAGTCCTAACCCTCCAAAACCTGACAAACATGTTAAAAAGAAACAAACCGAGACCTCATCAAAACCAAGGTATCACAAAGTGAAACTTCCAAATGACAATCCAAATGCTTCTTTGTCTAACTCTCAATCTAGTTCAATTTCTAAATTACCTAAGTCTAGCTCTGTTTTGCTAACTAGAGATACTTCAAATGGTGTAACTAGATATAGGGATAGATATGGATGGTTTTCAATTGCCAAACCTAAGAAGCAAGAAGTTTCCTCAAACTCAAAAGAGACAAAAAAGATGAATGAGTTTAAAACCCCTCGTTCTAATCTTCTAAGTGTCAATTCAACAGGTGGAAAGACCAAATGGGTTCCTAAGTCATTAGAACCTAAGATCAATTTTAAGCAATTATCTGTTGAGGAAGAGAAGAAGAGGAGGAGGAGAAAGAGCGTTGGTAACAGAAAGAAAAGAGTTTCTGTTGATTTAAACAATTCATCTTTAGTGAACAATGTTATTAAATCCAAGGCTATGCCTTGTGGGGCTGTAAACAATGATAATGATCGTGCTTGTTTCAATGTTGTTAAACATGTTACTTTTAATTCAAATGTGAATGTGCGTACTTTTTATACGAATGTGCTTATTGATGGTGTGCTTTTTAATGCTCATATTGATTCTAAAGCATGTTTGTATGCATATCCTAAGTTATACTCCCTGACTGTGTTAACTAACCACAAAGGACCCGCCTTTAAGTGGGTACCTAAAGTCGGTTAAAATTTTTGATTGCAGGAAATAACCATCTGTGTATGGATACTCGATTCCGGGTGTTCAAAACACATGACTGGCAATAAATCATTGCTCAAGAATTTTGTTGAAAGGTTCATGGGAACTGTTCGTTTCGGAAACAACAATTTCACTCCAATTCTAGGTTATGGAGATATTGAAAGAAACGGAATTGTCATTAAGAAAGTCCATTATGTTGAAAGTCTGAGTCATAACTTGTTCAGTGTTGGACAGTTCTGTGACAACAACCTTCAAGTTCTTTTTCGACAATCTCTGTGCAAAGTCCAAACTCTAGATGGAACTGATATCCTATGCGGAAATCGTGATGAGAATCTTTTCACAGTTAATCTTGATGATAACCAACCAACTGATAATATCTGTCTTGTTTCAAAAGCTACTTCGAAAATCTTGGTTGTGGCATAGAAGGCTTTCTCACTTGAATTATCAAACCATCAATGCTTTAGTCAACAAGCAACTTGTTGAAGGCTTGCTTGACTACAAGTATGAAAGTGAGCATGTCTGTCCTTCTTGTGAAGTTGGGAAGATCAAAAGAACTTCTCATAAACCAAAGAAAATTCCACACACTTTGGCACCTCTTCATTTGCTTCACATAGATCTTTGTGGGCCTATGAAAGTACAAAGCAGAAACGGGAAGAGATATATTCTGGTTATCGTTGATGATTATTCAAGATACACTTGGGTCAAGTTTCTTGCTTCAAAAGATGAAACAACTCAAATTTTGATCGATTTCATCACTTCCACTCAAGTGAATCTTCAACTTCCAGTCCGTTATAACCGTTCGGATAATGGTACTGAGTTCAAAAATGCCATCTTTGATGAATTTTGCAAATCAAAAGGCATTACTCACCAATTCTCTGTTGCTCGTACCCCGCAACAAAATGGTGTCGTTGAAAGGAGAACCGTACGCTGGTGGAAGCAGCAAGGACAATGCTTGCTTATTCCAAGTTACCATCAAATATGTAGGCTGAAGCTGTTGACACTGCCTGTCACACTCAAAATTGGTCCATCATCAATCAGCGTCATGAGAAGACTCCTTATGAGGTTATTAACAAACGCAAACCCAACATCAATTACTTCCATATTTTTGGGTGTGTCTGTTATACCTTGAATGATCAGGAAAATGTTGAAAAGTTTGAAAGGAAAGGTGACGAAGGTTACTTTGTTGGTTACTCAAAGACATCGATTGCATATCGCATCTTTAATCGTCGAACAAACACGATTCAAGAAACCATGAATGTTTGGTTTGACGAGATGTCTGGCATGATATTTGAACAAGAAAGTTTGCTACCAACAGTTAGTGATCCAAGTACTTCAAGTGCTTCCTCAAAGACGTCTACCTTAGCTTCAAAGTTCAAGAAATATCCACCTCCAACAAGTGAAGAGCTAGATATTCTTTTCGAAGAATTCTACAATACAAAACCGATTGAAGAAAAGGAACCTCAAGTCATCAATGAACCAATTCCGAACAATGATCCTATTCAAACAAATGAACCAGTTCCTGACAACAATCGTGAATCATCTTCAAATTCTGCAGAGCAAGAAGAATCATCTCCAAGTGATATTTATTCTCAAAAGAATATTCAAGAACAACCTTCTCAAATCACCCAAACAACAAATCCATCATATACTCCAAATGTGTATGTACCACTGGATTTTGATCATCCAAATTTTGAGGAAAGACTTCTTTCGAGCTATGATTCCATTTCTCAACAGAACTCTGGATTTAATGATGATAATGTTGACATTCATCAACAAGATCCTCTTCCTCATGACATAAAGTGGTCACGTATGCGCAAAGATCATCCTACAGAACAGATCATCGGTGATCCACAAGCTGGTGTTTCTACCCGTACTACAGTCAATGAGTGTCTTGTTGCACTTTCACTGAGTAACATCGAACCCAAAACAGTCTCTGAAGCTCTTTGTGATCCAGAGTGGGTTAAAGCAATGCAAGATGAATTAGCTCAATTTGAGAGACTGAAGGTATGGAGATTGGTTCCAAATCCAAGGAAAGAAGAACCAATTCGCACCAAGTGAATTTTCAAGAACAAGAAGGAAGATAATGGAGTTGTAGTAAGGAACAAATCTAGATTGGTTGCAAAGGGTTACTGCCAACAACCTGGTGTGGATTTTGACAAAACTTTTGCTCCTGTTGCAAGAATGGAGGCCATTCGTATAATCTTAGCTTATGCCGCATTCAGAAACTTCACAGTGTTTCAAATGGATGTGAAGACAGCGTTCTTGAATGGAGAACTCAAAGAAGAAGTTTACGTGGAGCAACCTGAAGGTTTTGTTGATCCTAAGAAGCCAAACCATGTCTACAGGTTAGACAAGGCTCTCTATGGTTTAAAGCAGGCACCCCGAGCATGGTATGATTCCTTAACTACTTTCTTACTCAAAGGAGGCTTTACCAAAGGCACTATTGACCCTCTCCTGTTTATTCGTAAGCAAGGTAAGCATGTTTTACTTGTCCAAATATATGTTGATGACATTATTTTTGGGTCAACCAGTCAAACTTTTTGCCGAAACTTTTCATCTCTAATGGTCAATCATTTTGAAATGAGCATGATTGGGGAAATGAATTACTTTTTAGGTTTACAAATCAAACAATTACCAACTTGTATTTTTATATCACAAGGTAAGTACATAAAGGATATGTTGAAAAAGTTTGATATGACTACATGTTCTTCAATTTCAACCCCAATGGCTTCTCGTACAAACATTAATGCTGATAAAAATGGGAAACCATTTGACCCAAAGAGGTATAGAAGCATGATTGGTTCGTTGTTGTATCTTACAGCATCTTGCCTAGATATAATGTTTGCAACATGTATGTGTGCTATACATATAAATTGATATAAGATAACACGGAATTGAACGCCTTTGTGTACTTCCAAATGGTCTTATATGAATGTATATGTGTAATATATTGGATTTTCATCATGATAACCTGAGTATCACCAGATGTTGATTGCAATTTTGTTGCATCTGTTTCAAAAACTCACAATTGTTGATATGAGAAGCAAAGGATAGAACGCCTTTGTGTACTCCTGAGTTGTCTCATCTTGAACAATTGATTGAGTTCACTTTTCATAAAACCTGTTTTGATTTCACACAAATCATTTTTGCTCGACCTTTTCTATGAAAATCTTTTTGATCTATCTTTGCATAGATTAAGGGGGACTTTGTGATTTCAAAACTTTTTCAAACTTCAAATGTGTTTTTTAAACATTTTTTTTCACATTTGATGATTTTTTTTCAAAATATTTTCTTCAAAGGAAGTTCGGTGTTTAGTTTGCACATGAGCGACTAGGTGTTTCTCAAAATTCTACTCCATGAATTTCATCATCGCCGATGAGTTCTAACCTAGGAGTTTTCACTTCTTTCATTAGATAGTGAGGGTATTTTTGAGTGATGATCAATTCGTGCAACTAAGTTGGAGGGAGTACAGTCAAAAAGTGAAAGGTTATGGTCATAATGCTGTGAGAAAAGGGTTAAAAGAATTGATACCCTTCTCTAAAATTCTCAAATCGCCGGGTAAAACACATTTCTATCGGATGTCATTTGTTGATATCTCGGTATTGAAGAAGCCTTCATGGACCCAGTGAAGCGATGCACATCTTTACCTAACCACTCAAGTGTTTCTTAACAAATGCTTGTTTTATTTCTCACGGAGATTTTCTCATTTCTATTGACTCTTCATTTGGAAGACGTTGATATTGAAAAAGGGTGACACTCTGCTCCAGTCCCCGACTTTATTTGATCACTTTGTGTCTAGAGCTCACGTGATTGATCATTAATTTGATCGTTATTCATTCTTTAGGACACATTTGCGTCATATCTTTGTGATATACATGCTTATCTTTGTGATATAGACGGAACATTTGTAGTGATATCTTAATTGATATTTCAAGATGATCAAATGGAAATCCTACCATTGCTAACATCATTTCCCGCTTTGAACGTAGGTCTCATAATTGCATTTGTGTAATTATTGAGTTAACAAGAAGTCTATTGTGACCTTGAATTTTTTTTCCTAAAAGTCTTTAAGGATAGCAGAACATGGTTATCGAACGCTTAGGTGACACTGACCATGGTTTACATTCTTTGAAGCAATCTTGAGGTTGGAAAGCCAAAAGACCAAACTATGTTAGGGGTTTGCTTTGTGCATTTCTCAATGATGCATAGGAAATCCGATAAATGGTATACATTTCTTTCAGTCATTTCATTAATCCTTTCGATTTTTGAATGCAAACGGATCATTCTTATCCGGTTTCTTTTCTCATCACCCCAACACAGAAAACACCAACACCATAATAAATGCTTATACCAACAACTTCAACCTTACATTTTAGTCACCCATAGGGTTATTTGGGTTGAATTAATGGTTTGGGTTGATGAGTTGTTAGTTCATATATCTTTGTGTAAACACCATTGAGCTATGGTTCTTTTGATTTCTTTTGACATTCTATTCAATCAATGTTTGCATAATGACATTGGTTCCCAACATTGTCATTATGAGGGGGAGAAAATAGTATGATTGATTTTTGATTGGGGAAGAAATTAGAATGATTTTAAGGATAAGAAGATCAAGATCAATGATGAAAGGATGCTCACTCAAGATGTTACAAAAAGTTCAAAAATGCTCCAATCAAAGACTGTAATTACTCATGAATTGAGGAGGAACATGATTACTTTCATAAAAGAATTTCCAAAACCTTATTGAAATGTTTACTCTCAAAAGTGTTCAAGACGATGTGACAAAGATCAAAGCTTTAAAGGACGAAAGGCTGAAGATTCAAGACAAAAGAAGAAAAGCTTCAAAAAGAGTCTTCATCAAATTAAAGATCTTCAAGTCATACAACAACACTTTACCAAAAGCTACATTGCACACATCAAGGGGGAGAGTACATATTTCTGAAAATTCATTCCAAGACTTCAAAGAAAAGACTTCAAGATTCGAAGATTGAAGAATTCAAGACAAGTGCATACCTTCCGCATTTCAAAAGACAATTCTGATCTTTGATTCAACAATCCTCGAAGATTTAATACACACACACTCATCATTCTCTGTTCAAAAAGAACATTGAGAATCAACAAATGATTTAACTTCAAGAAGTCCAAAACCAAGACTGAATCAAGTTCTCCAAAGATAATGTGAAAGCTTTGAAGACTTGTTTCAACATACCAATTGTCTTTCACCACCGGGCTCATCAAATTCATTCCTACAAGACAAAACAACACGTACTTCAGACCTTACAATATATCACCAAGGGGGAGAATGTTAGAAATCCAAAAATAGTGATACATTGTAATTTAAGTCATGGAATTACTTGTTGTTAAGTCATGAGTTGATGATTTCTAAGGTTGAGGGGCTAATTGTAATAATTAGCATAGTTGGTTTGTCTAGACTATAAATAGCCCTCAATTCCTTAGAAATCATAACTTTGGCATAGCCTAATCATAACCTTGACACATTTTCATACCATTACACCTGAATAACACACACTTGATCCCAATTCTCTTTCAACACTCACAAACACCAAGAACACACACACTAAACCGCCATTGTTGATGTGAATTCGAGTGATAAAATCGTGTTGTTACATTTTCCAGTTCTTCCTGGTCTTGAACCAGTTGTTCAGTAACCAAAACTTGTGCTTTGAAAGCGAGTTCAATATCTTGCAATTCTTTTAACTTAGATTGTAAGTTTGTCATTTCAGAAAAATCTATTTCAAAATTATTTGACATTTCTGAACGAACAGTTTCCACAAACATTAAATCAGAGTTTAAAGCTTCAGCAATGTCCAATTTTAATTCAGGATCAGTTTCTTTGTCATAATCTATTACCTTTTTAATGACAATGTCCACCCATCTTCCAGATGTGACATCTTCTTTCACCAGATGCTCTTCATCAGCTAGAGCCATATAACAACAATCTCTTTCCTCTTCATCATCAACTGATGAGTCATCTAAGGGAACCCATTCTTCTTTAGCCACCATGCATTTTTTATTATCTTTTTCTGTAGACATGAGAGCAATTTGAGCATTAAGCTTTTTGTATTTTAATTTGTAGCTATCATCAGGCTTGTTATAAGAAGTTGATGGACCAGATTGTGAGACAAAATGATTGGACTTGCACTCATTCATGAAATGACCTTTTCTGCCACACTTAAAGCATGTCAGATTGGTCTTGTCAGTGGAAGAACTGGGTGCAATGTGTCCAGTGGGTCTGTTAACTCTGGCTTTGAAACGGTTAAACGTTTTAGCCATCATAGCCATCAGATCATCACTATCAGTTTCATCATAATCTGGAGAGATATTATTCATGACTCCAGAATCCATTAATTCAGACATCATCTTCTTCATCGAAAATAATTTTTGGAAGATATTAATGTTGCACATGGTGGTTCAGTATGACTAACCATAGGGGAACTACTGGAAGCATGATAAATAACATCTTTTTCTGCCTTAATTCTCTGGGCTTGATTTTCTTCAGTGAATCTGAAGGCTTCATACAAAGATGACAGAGTATGGGAATGCAAGGTTTTACCTTGTCTCAAGACCACGATCATATGAGACCATTTTGAAGAGAGAACATCACAAAATTTTTCAAGAAGTATGTCCTTGTCTTTTTCTACCCCAAGCCCTCTCAACTGGTTTATGATGGACATAAATCTGGTGTAGGTACCAGTTAATGATTCATTGGGTGGGGCAAAAAATGACTCGTACTTCTTATTCAAAGCCACTTTCCTGGTAACAATAGTATCATCACCACCTTCATACTGGTTCACTAGTTCATCCCACATGCTTTTGGCACTAGGATAAAGGACCAGTGTGGAATAAGAGCTTCAAGAACGGCCCCTTGGATCATGACTTTTAAGGTATTGTCAATATTGACCAGTCTCCTTTCCTCTTCAGACCAGTGTTTCTCTCTCTTTTCCCTCCTAGATCTTGCTCCAGTTGGATCAAGAAGTGGATTGAGAGGACTTCTAGGAATATAGGGTCCTTCATTTAAAATTTTAAGCATATTCCTCTCAATACCAGTAACATGTAATAACATCCTAGCTTTTGACGTGCTAAATTCATCACCATTCCTACTGAATTTGGGAACAGGAGTGTTTGAGTAGTGCACATGCACGTGTGGAGAAGCAGGAATAAGAGGTGGTGGTGGTAGATTATTGTTAGCATGGTCATTGGTTTGTTCAAATTCATATATGGGTGGAGGTCCAGTGTTTAAAGGGTTTCCTTGTGTATTCTCTAGGTTGGCCATCGAGAAAAATGCAGATCTACGCAAGTATGTTAGCCTTCTGCTCTGATACCAATTGTGAAGTCCCTCACTCGATGGTTTAACCCACAAGTGTAGAATACAATAAGTCAAGTAATCACTAGATAGGGCTAGTATGAAACGTCAAGTAAACACTAGATTGGACTAGTATTACGATAAATATAAATGCAAGAATATATATAACGTAATACGTACTTAAGCAATATAAAGATAAGCAAGTAAGTAAATGGTGAGACACAATGTAATTTTCAAGTGTATTTTATTTATTGATGTTAAATAAAATACAAGGTTGTTGTGGAACAAGATATTACAAAGTAAGTATCTAAACAAACTATGAATTACAAGTGATCTAATTTTTCTAAACAAACTCCTTGATCGAAATATTTAAAGTTGTGAAGTATAACAGTTTAGATCGAGAGTATTTGAGCAAAGACACCAAATTACAAAAGTATGTAATTTGGACGAGGAAGTGACTTGGTATTTATAGGCAAAAAGAATAAATATAATATTCTTTTTGCCGTACAAATATGGTTACATGCATTTAAGGAAATTACTTTAATTCCTTAAATGCATTGATTAAAGTACAAGAATAAAGTCACATGATAGTGACTTGTCTTCTAATTAACCAACCACCTTTACATGCGTGTAAGGCTTTTAACAAAGGACAAATGGATTGTCCGGTTAAAGGCATGCAAAGGCATAAAGTCAATTCCTCGTAATCCGTGTTCAGACTTGTAAGGTCTAGAACACTGACAAGGACTCCAGTCAGGAGATCTGGTAAGTCTTCCAGTGAGCTCCGCTATTTGTCAGACTTCTTTCTTCAGACTTCAGTCTTCGACTTCAGTGAGAATGTTCTTCAATGAAGAGATCCTTGACTGGAGAGAAGTGCAGTGAACGAATCTGGTGGAATCCAGATTCCTGGACAAATCTTCAGAGGGCTCCAGTAATCATGTCTGGAGCGAGTCCAGTAAATCTGGACCTAACAGTTCGTGGTGTTGATTCAAAGGAGCGGCATTAAGGACTTCGTGACTTCGATACCCCTATTAGTTTGATCTCTCTTTTACTTTTATTATTGTTATTAGGGTTACAATTGCAAGAGTATTTTATTTGACAATTATTAGTATGGATTTATTTATATTGATGATTGTTAGTATTATTTGTTTTTGCCATGAGTAGCTAAATTAATATGCATCTGCTATGATAATGTGATCATGTTTATGTAGTGATATTATTTATTTATAATTGTTGAACTGGTTTATGCTTGACTGTCGATCCATAATTGTTTAGGTTTAATTACTTGAATGAATATGATATTATAGTTAAAGTAGGTTGGGGACTTGATCGTAAACCAAACTGCTTGGGTGAGTTGACAGGAATCCCAGCTAAACTATAAAGGTTAGGTCATAAAAACAGACTTAGTTTATAATCTTATATAGGGGACTTGACAGGAATCTTAATTAAAGGGTTAGGTGACTTGACAGGAATCTTGACCATTTAGACCGGGGAACTTGATAGGAAATTTGGTCGTGATTAGTCGTTCAACAGTTATGAGTAATTGGGTAGATGATCTATGTGAACTGTTTCCAAGTAGATGTATCGTTTTTAATATTATCGTTTTTAACCTTGTAATATAAATTTAAAACTTGCTAGGAAAATATAAGTTAAACTTCCCGTTCATCAAGTTTTTGGCGTCGTTGTCGGGGACTATTCACTTAGGATTATAGTTAGGTTAGGGTAATGTAACGACCCTCAATTTCCGACTAAGACAACTTGCTTATATTTATTTAGGTATCTATCCCTAGAGGTTTATTAAGAGAATTGGCCATCTAGACATTAAAAGTACAAAATACACATGCATACATACATACATATGGTTTATATGTATATGTGGGAACATCACTTTGTACCTTAAAAAGTCTACAAACTAGTACCTTAAGTACTTATGCATGCAACCATACACTTAACTTGTACATACAATATATACATACATGAAATATGACTAACAAATTGATGTACCTATATTGAATTTGCCTTCAAATTTTCGGTCACTCCATCTCCCAAAACCCAATGACCAATCAAAAATAACTAGATGTTTCCTCCTTACACTTCCAAGACACCTTTGGTTACTACAACACTTCACACCACCCTTTTTCACTCCATCATAATTTCTTTCACTTTCCAATACACACACAACTCTCTTTCTCTCCAAAAACACTTTTCTCTCCTCAAAAATTCTACATTTCTTCTTCCTTTTCTTCCTCCATTTTGGGTCAAGAACAACAAGGAAAAAGCATGGGAAAAATCATATCCAATCTATAATAATAATAATAAAGGTTGTAAAGGATTAAGCAAGAGTTAATTCAAGGTAGGATTAAGGGTTGTGTAAGGCTTGGAATAAGGGTTATTTGGAGTGTAAAAGCCACAAAATTTTCTGCCCAAAACCATCATCAAAACCGAGCTCATCAAGGATATAAATCTTCATCTCTTTGTTTAATCTATCTTGTTTTTGTATATACTAAAAGATCTTAATCAAAAATCATGTTTTTCCTTGATTTTCTTCTTGATTTAAACTCAATGAGGTCAAAGTTGATAGATCCTTATCTCACATGTTCATGCATGCTGGAATCAAGAGAAAGGATTAAAGGATTCAACACAAACAAGACCCAAGAGTTAGAAGTTGTAAGATTTGTTGTACATTTGTTAAATGGGTCTCATAAAAATGGTTTTCTATGAAATAGAACACTCTTATATTTCTGTGATTTTTCATCAAAATGATGTTTTCAAAAAGAAGATTAAAGTTTATAGCATATATATGTCCAAAAAGGTTAGATCATGACATGCATGTTAAGATTTGCACTAGTTTTGGTTGATTTTGATTTGGGATATGAGATGGATGAATGATGACTTTAAATTCGATAAGAAATCTGTATATCTGGTGTTAAAATCATAGAAAAAGGAGTATCAACCATATTAGAGGTGAAATAAAGTGTAAATTAAGCAAGAAAGCCTATTGGTGAGTTGATGTAATCAAAAACTAATCTGACAGAATCAGTTTTCTGTCTTGGAAAGGGTAAACTGGGCATTTGAGAGCAGTTTTGAGAAAAACTTTCAAACTAAAAGTTGTAGAGGAACGAGTTAAGTCTAATCTCAAACTGGAATTACTCAAAAGTACTGAACCAAAAGAAAGATATTATTTTTCTACTAAAACTGGTCAAGACTGCACTTTTGTATGAATATTTTATAAACTTTAACAATTTTTATCTCCTAAACCAAAAGGCCCCAGGAGGTAATACTTGGTGGAAAGTAGGTTCAATGTGTTCAAAACTTAAATTAAAATCATTGGATTTTTTCCACAATCTAACATTGAAATTTTTATAAAACTTCTGATGTCGCAAGCAGTGCCTATTCGGGACAGTTTGTGTTTGGATAATTTTTAAGGACATCAAACGTTGTCTAAAAATTCATCAAAAATTCACAAAAATAAGATACAGATATAGGTTAATGTATAAAAATGAGGAGGGTCTAAATAGTTATACATAACCTCGAATTAGTGGTCAACATTTCATTAACCTGATGGATAAAAACAGAAAATTTTAAAAGAAGCTAATCATTTGTGTAATGGGCTAAAAGATGCACTAAAGAGTTAATGGGCTAGCCGGCCCAATTAGTGAACCCATAAGGAACATAAATAAGTAGGCCCACTTGGCCCAATAAACCATATGGCCTAATAACCAATATGACACACTAAGCATATAGCCCAAGTAAGGTTAAGCCCAACAACTATATTAAGCCCAAAATATTTATAAGCCCATGACACTTAGGCCCCATTTGGTAATGGCACGTAACACATAAACGAATTTCATAAACCGAGTAATTATAAGACATATCGAGAAATATCCGAGTTGAAGATAAGTGTAATCAAAATAAAAACAAAGATAGTTAAGTGAGATAGACATAAGTAATTATGTTAACCAAACTATATATTGATATCACAAATGCTAATTCGTGCTAAAATCGGTAACACATCAAATGATGAATAAGGATCATATAACCTAATATGGCATTTCTATATGATAACCTTAATATATCAAGTGAAACCACAAATGAAGCCAAGTTACCGAAAATATAACAACTTATAACTACGCATGTAATGAAAGTAACCTTTTACACCATCAATCTCTACAACCAAAACGATGCGAATGTTAGCAATATACTCGGATCCCACAATTTATAGCAACATAATGAAAGTGGCATTTCTAAGTGATGACGTAAGGTAGGAACTTATGTATATTAGTCCTCTCGTAGGGATAGTCTTGGCTTTGAAATGTGGATGAGGACCATGATGGAATATATGATCAAGGAAGCAATAGATGGGAAGTACCCATTTTGGATAAGTATATATAATGCTCCGCATATCAAGGTGAGTGATAGCCCCCTTTCAAACTATTTTATGTGTTTAACTTTCGGGGTGAAAAGCATGATAAATAGATAAAATTGCTTTCTATATAAGAAATGATTCTTGATAGTATGATTATGAAAAGTCCGACCAGAGCGATGCTCTAGCTACTTAAAATTTAAACGGTCGTCTCCATGGCACGACCCCAATTGTAATTAAAGCACTTGATTGACAGCTTGTGCTATGAAATGAAATAATATAATGTTGGGACATGAAAAGGTAGTAGTAGTGGCTCAAGCATTTACTCATCAAAATTATGTAAATTATGCCCTTATTGGCTAAATGAAATTGATATTAATATTGTGGATAATCGAAAATTGTTTGAACATACGGTTTAGGCATTGGACCCTATATGGAAATCTTGAAAGTTGTTGAAATTGGTGATATTGAAATCTTGTTGACCGAATGGTTTTGATATGATATATGATTAATCATTGGATATACTTTTTCTCTCAAGATGATTTGACGAATGAGAACTTTACGATTTCCATGGATTTTTCCAAGTCTTGAAATGACATTATGGTATTTGGAAAACTTGATATTTGGAGATGAGAATTTTGCCGTACACATGGTTTGGGTATGTTAATATCTAATAATATGTTCTCTAAGTGTTTAAAATGGTTATACAATGAGATTTACTTAAAAACCTATGCACTCACGAACTACATTTTCGTAGTTGACAATTTTTCTTTATGCTTTTCAGGAATTTGCATAAGCTTTGAGGAATTTGCATAAGCTTTTGGAGTCAAATATCAAACCTTGTGACAGGTAATGAAATCCGCCTTGATCATTGTGGTATACTATTCATGTGCTTGATATTTGTTTCATGAACTTAATATCCAAGTATGGTGGACGCATTTGTACTTGGAAATTGGTTCACATGCTTGTACATTTGTAAATTCTTTTTATCAAATAAAGTTATGGTGAATGTTATTTATAATCCTTTGTTTTAAATACTCGACTTCTGGTACATCTCATTGTTCCGCCTTAGTTGGGGTGTTACAGGTAATTCGCCTCTTTCGTGTTTACATAGAAGAGTTTGTTTTAGTTTCTTTTAGGATTAGTTTAGTCTTTTTAAGTTAGTTTAGTTTAGGTTGTTTTTACCTTTTCTTAAGTTTGAAAAACCCATAAAAATTGAAAAATTTTAAAAATACAAAAATACTTTTCTTCTATTTTGTCTAGTTTAATTTTAGTTTGTCTTTTCTTTTTATCGTGGTTTTGATGTTTTGTGTCAAGATTTTTTTTAGAGGTCCATTGTCGCCAAGGCATTGCCGAGGTGATAAATTCAAGCGGAATCGTAGAAGTGGTTGGCTCAGTTTGTGTTAGGTCCAGATTTACTGGACTCGCTCCAAACGTGACTATTGGAGCCCTCTGAAGATTTGTCCAGAAATTATGTGAAGACCAGTGAACAACTTACTTGTACAGGAATCTGGATTCCACCAGATTTGTTCACTAGACTTCACTCCAGTCAAGATCTTTCTACTGAAGAACATTCTCACTGAAGTCGAAGACTGAAGTCTGAAGAAAGAAGTCTGACAAATAGCGGAGCTCACTGGAACACTTACCAGATCTCCTGACTGGAGTCCTTGTCAGTGTTCTAGACCTTACTAGTCTGGACACTGATTACGAGGAATTGACTTTATGCCTTTGCATGCCTTTAACCGGACAATCCATTTGTCCTTTGTTAAAAGCCTTACACGCATGTAAAGGTGGTTGGTTAATTAGAAGACAAGTCACTATCATGTGACTTTATTCTTGTACTTTAATCAGTACTTTAATCGATCTAAACAGTTATACTTCACAACTTTAAGTATTTCGATCAAGGAGTTTGTTTAGCAAAATTAGATCACTTGTAATTCATAGTTTGTTTAGATACTTACTTTGTAATATCTTGTTCCGCAACAGCCTTGTATTTTATTTAACATCAATAAATAAAGTACACTTGAAAATTACATTGTGTCTCACCATTTACTTTACTTTTTTATCTTTATATTGCTTAAGTACGTATTACGTTATATATATTCTTGCATTTATATTTATCGTAATACTAATCCAATCTATTGCTTACTTGACGTTTCATACTAGTCCTATCTAGTGATTACTTGACTTGTTGTATTCTACACTTGTGGGTTAAACCATCGAGTGAGGGACTTCACAATTGGTATCAAAGCAGAAGGCTAACATACTTGCCTAGATCTGCATTTTCTCGATGGCCAACCTAGAGAATACACAAGGAAACCCTTTAAATACTGGACCTCCACCCATAGATGAATTTGAACAAACCAATGACCATGCTAACAATAATCCACCACCACCACCTCCTATTCCTGCTTCTCCACACGTGCATGTGCACTACTTAAACACTCCTGTTCCCAAATTCAGTGGGAATGGTGATAAATTTGGCACGTGGAAAGCTAGGATGTTATTACATGTTACTGGTATTGAGAGGAATATGCTTAAAATTTTAAATGAAGGACCCTATAATCCTAGAAGTCATCTCAATCCACTTCTTGATCCTACCAGAGCAAGATCTGGCATGGAAAAGAGGGAGGAACACTGGTCTGAAAAGGAAAGGAGACTGGTCAATATTGACACTACCTTAAAAGTCATGATCCTCGGGGCCGTTCCTGAAGCTCTTGTTCCCACACTAGTGCTTTATCCCAGTGCTAAAAGCATGTGGGATGAACTAGTGATCCAGTATGAAGGTGGTGATGATACTATTGTTACCAGGCAAGTGGCTCTAAATAAGAAGTACGAGTCATTTTTTGTCCTACCCAATGAATCATTAACTGGTACCTATACCAGATTTATGTCTATCATAAACCAGTTGAGATGGCTTGGGGTAGAAAAAGACAAGGACATACTTCTTGAAAATTTTTGTGATATTCTTCCATCTGAATGGTCTCATATGATCGTGGTCTTGAGACTAGGTAAAACCTTGCACTTTCATACTCTGTCAACATTGTATGGAGCCTTCATATTCAATGAAGAGAATCAAGCCCAGAGAATTGAGGCAGAAAAAGATGCTATTAATCATGCTTCTAGTAGTTCCCCTGTGGTTAGTCATACTGAACCACCCTGTGCGGCATTAATGTCTTCCGAGAATGTATTGTCGATGAAGAAGATGATGTCTGGATTAATGGATTCTGGAGTCATGAATAATATCTCTTCAGATTATGATGAAACTGATAGTGATGATCTGATGGCTATGATGGCTAAAACATTTAACCGGTTCAAAGCCAGAGCTAACAGACCCACTTGACACAATGCACCCAATACTTCCACTGACAAGACCAATCTAACATGCTTTAAGTGTGGCAGAAATGGTCATTTCATGAAAGAGTACAAGTCCAATCAGTTTGTCTCTCAATCTGGTCCATCAACTTCTTATAACAAGCATGATGATAGCTACATATTAAAATACAAAAAGCTTAAGGCTCAAATTGCTCTCATGTCTGTAGAAAAAGATAATAAGAATGGGTTCCCTCTGATGACTCATCAGTTGATGATGAAGAGGAAAGAGATTGTTGTTATATGGCTCTAGATGATAAAGAGCATCTGGTGAAAGAAGATGCCACATCTGGAAGATGGGTGGACATTGTCATTAAGAAGGTAATAGATTTGGACAAAGAAACTGATCCTGAATTAAAAATGGACATTGCTGAAGCTTTAAACTCTGATTTAATGTTTGTGGAAACTGTTCGTTCAGAGATGTCAAATAATTTTGAAACAGATTTTTCTGAAATGGCAAACTTGCAATCTAAGTTAAAATAATTGCAAGATATTGAACTCGCTTTCAAAGCACAAGTTTTGGTTACTGAACAACTGGTCCAAGGAAAAGAAGACCTGGAAAATATTTTATCAAAAGAAAAACATGTTATCCAGTCATGGCTTGAGACCAAGAAACCATATGATGCTGCACGTAATCAGTACCCCTCCCAAAAACGTGCATATCTGGGGGGTGATGTCAATGCTGCTGCATTAATACCTGTTGTTGACCGATTGCCTGAAGTGTTAAAACCTAGCACTATTTATGATGAACCAACAACACCCAAAACTTGTATTATTCCTCTTGTTCAATTGTCTGAGGTTAAGACTGGAGCTCCCTAGATGAATGCTCCAGTCAAGAAGGTTAAGCAGAATAAACCTTTGTCTCAATCATCTTCTAAAGAACTACCTGGACACCTTTCTCTGTTCAGCAACTTGTTGAAATTTTTCTTTATTGATTCTTTCAGTAGTGTTCAAGGGAATGAAGGTGCTAAGATCTGCATCTCTGGCAGCTTTGGATTTTCTGGCTGGTGCCTTGGGCAAACCCTTGATCTTTTTTCTATATTCATGCTCCAGAGCAGTAGCATTACTCATTACTTGTTGCTAGAGTTTTTTCAATTCTTTTCTTCTCTGGGCAATGAGATCCAGTATGCTCACACCATAGATTTCAAAATCATATACTTGTTCATCCTGAGCATACATAGATCGAATATAGACATCATCCAAGGCATCCGGACATTTCTTAAGCCTGGGATCATCCTTCATCTTTTTGTGTACTTCAATTTGTATGCCCAACCTGCCAGCGTTGTAAGAATCCAGAGTCCTATGCCTGGCCATATCTAACTGGTGAACAATCAAGTCATCTTTTAGATTCTTCTTGCAAATTTGAATCAAGATGCACTCTTGCTCCAGTCTCTTTGCCTTGGACTCATCAGCAGAAACATATTCCTCTTCTGCTTCATCTGTTGGTTCACCAGACACCATTTTCTTTCTCTTGATATTTTTCATTGTGGTTGGGATGTCTGGGAACTCTTCAAACACTGGCTCACTGGCATCAGTTCCAGCAGCCTCTTCCTCAATCTGTCCACTGGCTTCAGTACCAGTGATATCCTGTCCAATCACCTTCTTCTAGACTTTGATCTTCTTCTGAAGATCACCAACATTTTCTGTTCCAGAACCAGAACTTTCCCCTATGGAAGCATCTCCAGATTGAAGATGATTCCACACCTGGTCCAGCTTATCACTCTCAGCAGAATCAAAGGTTCGACCAGACACTGGAGCAATGTTGTTCAAAGTTTTCCTCAATTGCATCACTTCCTTTTTAATAATTTCAAGATCCTGAGGAAAGTGGCGAGGCAACTGGGTGTCAATCATCTTCATTACTTCAGGCAACAACCTATCACGAAGATTTCTAAGGAGAGTTTCAGACACCTCCTCAGTGATTTCTTTTAACATATCTCCCCTGAACTTTCGAACAACTTCATCACTGAGGGTGCTGACAACTGAGTTTTTCTCAGGGTTGGCCTGCTCTCCAGAGAACTTATTCTGGTGGTCAAATTATGAACTTCACCAGTCAAACTTGCCAGAGGTTGAGCAACTTCAGCTTTAATGGCAATCTGAACAGTTCTCACCATATCCTCCTTGATTCCCTGGACTCCAACTTGTATAGATTCGGAGTTTTTATTTGTTGCCACGACAAGTTCATCCAGCTTCTCAAAGACTATCTTCTCATTTCCAGCAAATATGTTCATTTCTGACTTAAGATTATTGGAAATTAGAGATTTGAAGTCAGAAATAACCTGAGAAGAAGCCCGAAGTGATCTCTCCAAGTCCGCCACCTTATCAAAAAGGCCTTGGACCTCGGTTGAAGAAGAAGAGGAGAGACCATTAGAAGGATTGGTGATTCTGGTGATGGATGATACTGGCAACACCCTTGTGATATTTTCAGTTGGTTGGGTGACTGCCAGTGGTTCAGAAGTTTGAGATGGTTGAATTTATGGTGCAGTTGGTGATTCAAAAGTTGTTGGAGTTGTTGTTTGTTCTGGAAGAGGTGTTGGTGTATTTTCTGAGTGTGGAGGAGGCATATCAGAAAGAATTGACTGGAAGACAGAATGGATGGTGCGATCAAATTCTTCTTCTCCCAGAAAACTCATATTTACATCAAAATCATTGTCTTCAGACAGTGCGATCAAATTCTTCTTCTCCCAGAAAACCTAATCTGGGCCGGTCCCACCTGCCTGGTCCTCTACTTGAACATTCTCCACCCCTACATTCAAATCAATCTGAGCCTCCTGCTCCAGATTATCTCCTTCAATCTGCCCAACTTGTTCCCCCTCAACCTCTTCAACTATTAAGGATCCATCAGCAGCCATGATATCCCCACTTCCAGCAGTTGAGACTGATATGACAAGTGGTGGGTTAGACCCTCTTTCTTCTTCACCACTTCCTTCTACTGGTACTGAGGAAGTGGTTGCTGGGGCAGTTTCCTGAACAATTTTTCTAGAATCCAGATGAGAGGATTCTGGAAGGGATGACACCGGAACTTCGTCTCTCCTAAGACGACGAGTTCTATTCCTTGGCCTCCTGGGGTGGTTCGGTGGAATTTCAACAATATTTTCAACATTTTGCTGAGGATCAGGGCTATCTGTGAAATAGGTTGCACCCTTTCAGCAATGGGCCCTTCATCTTGGATTGTTGCAACAGTCTCTTCTTCTGCTCCTTCTGGCAATCGGAATTGATAAATCATAACAGAAGGAATTTCAACCTCAGTAGGGGATGAGGTTAAGTGGTTGAGGTCTCGTAAATATTCACTCACTGAAAAATGGTTTGAAGTTGAAGTATACTCATTCTTCAGAGACCGTCTAAAAATAATAGACAAAAATCGAATGAATGGAATGAATGCTTTTTTGCTCTTGACCTTTAAACTATCTACCAGGTCATCAAAAAATATCTGGGCAAAATCCACCCTATATCCGTGCCATAAACAGTAGGCAATCTGGAGCTGCGTCTAGTTTATCTGATCAAGTCCTCTAGAGCTGCCATCCAAACACTCAACTAGGAGGGTGAAGAAATATCTCCACGAATCTGTCAGCATGCTTATATATACAGTGCCCTTCTTGAGCAGCTGACCATCCTCATTCACAATCTTAGTGTGCCCCATCAATTTGCACACTTCCCTGGTATTAATTCCAGTTGGAATTTCAACCGGCAACTCATTTTCATCAAAATAATTCATTCTCAGATCTTCCCTGAGAGAGTCGACAGTGATGGTCAACTTCTTGGTGCCTTGTTTTAAAGTGTAGTGGATGGCTTTGTTTGATTCCACATACACTGCAGTGTACCAAAACTCGCAGAGATAGTCATGGTACATTTTGCCCGGATTTAATGTTAGGGCACCATATAGTGGACTGCTCAAGAAGAAGGTGTTCAACCTTCCAGTAATTGATGTTGCAGAGTGATTGGTTGAGAGTTTGGCCATCCAGTTACTCATATTTATTTCGGATGGCATCGGCAGAAAGAAATATGTGATTTTCCTTCTTAACGTTGTCAGCAGGAGTATAGTTTGAGACTAAGAGATTTTTAGGAGATGGTTTAGGAGCCATTGAAATTAATGAAATTGAAAGTAAAGGAATTTAAGATTGATAAAGGAGATTTAGTAAGAGAGTTGATGATGATTGGAGAGTAAATGAAGAAGGAAATAAATGAAGGAATTCGAAGATCTGGGAGTAAATGATTTTCGAGATAAAACTGAAAGTGAAGGTAAATATGGGTATTTATAGAGGAAAGAGAAAAATGGAATTCAAAACGGTAAGTTTGAAAATTTTCAAAACAATTTTGATCGGTTTTGACATCCGCATTTAATGTTTCCCATCACACATAAATGTATGACGGTTGACAGCCCACAAAAATTACCAACTTGCACTTTTGGTCCTCCCAAGGTAACAAAACCATCATTTAAGTTGAAAAAGTTTTGCCACGTAAGTTGAACAGTAACTGTCTAGATGAAAAATTGTAAGGTTGGCATGCACTAGCATCAAGTATTAAAAAAAATATAATGATTTGACACATAAAGACTCATTTTAATGCATCTGGAGGTTGACTGGACACTCCAGTTTCACTGGTGGATTAGGCCAGTAGAATATGCATTAATGGTACACTGGAGGGACACTCCAGTAAGTACCCAGATTGGACCATTCTGGTAATCCTCAAACATGCACATCAACTAATATAAACAAATGAGAGGAACACATTTACAAAGCGACACAAGTTACTTCAAACATGCACATCAACTTATCCAGTATTAATGAGAGGGGTACATTTACAAGGTACTAGAAACATCTTCCAGAAAAAATTTGTCCAGTGAGAAAATAAATTAATAAATTCTCCCTGAAACTTAGATATCAAAAAAAAAATGTGGTCTGATTCTCTCCCCCTGAAATTAATAAATCTATCAGTTTAAAGATAGTATTACATAGGCGTTCAATAGCTTTACTGGTATAGATTTATAAATCTGCAATCAAAGAACCCTGTTAGTGTCACAAAGGCGTTCATAACAAGGTTCCAGATTAAGGGTTCAACATTCCCAACTCACTAACAAGATTTTGAAAAGTTTTCTCATCCAAAGGTTTTGTAAATATGTCAGCAAGTTGTTTGTCAGTAGGAATTGAATAAAGTGGATTTCAACATCGTTTTTCATTACATGATTGCGAATAAAATGATACCTGACATCAATGTTTTTCGTCTTGGAGTGCATGACGGGATTGTTTAAGATAGCAATGGCACTGGTATTGTCATAAAAGATAGGAGTCTTTGAATACTTAATACCATAATCAAGCAACTGGTGCTTCATCCAGAGTATCTGAGCACAACAACTGGCTGCAGACACATATTCTGCTTCAGTAGTGGATAAAGAGACTGAAGTTTGCTTTTTACTGGTCCAGCTCACCAGTTTGCCACCAAGGAAATAACATCCACCAGTAGTGGATTTCCTGTCTATCTTACAACCTGCATGATCTGAATGTGAATAACCCATTAGATCTAAGCCTGAGCCTTCGGGATACCAACGACCCAAACTGGGAGTACCCTTAAGATACTTCAAAATGCGCTTTACAGCCGACAGATGAGATTCTTTTGGGTTAGACTGATATCTGGCACAAAGACATGTTGCAAACATTATATCTGGTCTACTGGCAGTTAAGTACATTAGTGAACCAATCATGCCTCTATAGGCAGTGGTGTTCACTGGCTTCCCATCAGGGTCTGAATCTATTGTTAAAGGTGCAGAAATTGGAGTTGATTTTGAAGGTGAAGAATTCATATCGAATTTTCTTAAAATATCTTTAACATATTTTTCTTGATTAATAAAAATACCATCACCGGTTTGTTTAATCCGCAGTCGAAGAAAAAATGTTAATTCACTCATCAAACTCATTTCAAATTTTGAAGACATGACTATTGAAATTTTCTTGCACAAAGATTCATCAGTAGAACCAAAAATAATATCATCAACATAAACTTGTACCAACAGAAAATTACCTCTTTCACGAAAAATAAATAATGTATTGTCAATTGCGCCTCTTTTTACACCGTTTTCTGATAAATGTTTGGTCAGAGTATCATACCAGGCTCGAGGGGCTTGTCTAAGGCCATACAGTGCCTTGTCCAGACGGTATACCCAATGTGGATGCTTTTCATCAATGAAGCCTGGAGGTTGCTTGATATAAACTTCTTCTTCTAATTCTCCATTCAAAAATGCACTTTCTACGTCTATCTGGTAGACCTTGAACTTATGATGTGCAGCAAAGGTTAAAAACATTCTGATGGCTTCTAACCTTGCTACTGGTGCGAAAGATTCTTCAAAGTCAAGATCTGTCTGGACGTACCCTTGTGCCACCAATCTGGCCTTATTTCTGATCACATGACCATCTTCATCAACCTTATTCCTGAAGACCCATCTGGTTCCAATTGGTTCTTTCTTGCCAACTAGAGGAGGAACCAGATTCCAAACTTTATTTCGTTCGAACTGGTGAAGCTCTTATTGCATAGCTATCACCCAGCTTGGGTCATTCATTGCCTCGTCAATCTTCTTCGGTTCAATCAGTGATAAGAAGCTGACATATAAACAATGTTCACTGGAGGCACTTCTGGTCTGAACCCCTCTAATGGAGTCATCGATAATCTGGTTGATTGGGTGAGCTTTTTTCCACTTAGAGTATTGACCAGGATTGTTTCTTACAACAATATCAGTGCAAGAGTTTAATTGATTTTCTGGAATGGGATCTTGCTAGACAACTTCAGCATCTTCATCAGAATCTATAAGATCACGATTTGCATCATGAAATTATTCATTTAAAGACATTTCTTGAATTACTGGCTCAAAATCAGTTGAATCTGATACTGGTGGTGTAGTACGAACATCTGATCCAATAACAAGTTCAGAGGGTAGTTTGAAACTTAATCAAGGATAAAATGAAGTATTACTGGGAGGTTTTTCAATTTACATTGGTTTCAAGTCAGGATGACTGGAAACATCTTCAGATGACACTTTATTGTAGTTGATAGGATCAGATTCTGTAACACCCCGACTACGGCGGAAACACGAGATGCCACAGAACGACATGGTACAAAAGGTTAAATGGAAAACGTCTTAATTAAAGTCTTAAAACCATTCCAAATTAAACGATTACATAGTTCAAAGTAAATTATTAAAAATCATAACATAAGTCCAAATCTGAAATAAAAGATAAACTTGTTTGCATTACAAGTCTTCGTTCACCATGCAAACACAATGTCCAAAAGCGGTCCATAGGCAAACCTACTGCTCTAAACCTGAAAAGCATGAAGAAAAAGTGTCAACTACGAGAGTTGAGTGAGTTCATAGGTTTTTAACTAATACAATAAGCATATATACATATCATTACGAAATAAATTAGGAATCACCAATTTTCATGAACATTTCCAATTCATCCTTTGATAAACGTTTGTTCAACTCACTTTTAACCCATGTAAATAAATCCTTGTCATATGACCACAAGGGTCTAATTCCATTATCTTAGATGAGTATATGCTTGAGCCACTACTACTACCATTTTATTCAAGTCCGATTACAATTCAATAATTCAATTCATAGCACAAGCTGTCAATCAAGTGCCGTAACATTAATAACAATGATGATAATGGGTCGTGCCATGGAGACGCCCGATTATCTTAAGGTAGTTAGAACACCCGGGGGCCAGACTAGAAGTGGAGGTTGTCACGAAGGCAACCAACCTTCCAACGGTACGCTTTGGGTGGGCGGACGAAACCTAGTTGCGCAACTAACTAACTACAGGCCTCCACTTTCGGAGTAAATAGTAGTGTACCGAACGCCGCGGTTTGACAGAACTCAAGCTCATCACATAAATCCGTTACTATCATTTCATACTCATATATCAAGAATCATTTCATATAACAAACTCTCTTTCAAGAAACATTGCATATATAGAAAGTAGTTTCATTTATCATGCTTTTCACCCCGAAAGTAAAACACATAAAAGAGTTTGAAAGGGGGCTATGACTCACTTGATTTGAGAGTAATGGGGGCTGATCAAATACGAGATGTGTGCCTAGTGATGTCGTTCCCCAAGCAAGCCTAAACCATGGTATTCAAATATACACAACGTAAGTGCGTGTTACATGAACTAGTGAACTAGATCATGAGATTCATGCTAGTAGGCTTGCCTATCTTTGGTTGTTACTTCATTATGGAATCGAAGTGTATTATGATGTTCAAGATGTTTGGTTAAATTGGAATTGATGGTGAGAGTAGTTTTTGCGTTAAGCGTTTTTGCGCGTTTGTTGGAATTTCGGTAATTCGGCTTTGATTCGCGAGATTTCTTTTGCACACTTTGCTTTGTACTACTATTTGATATTGGTACAGTAGTATTTTGGATTTTAAATATATTTTCTGATTTATATTAATTTCCTTGATTTATTATTATTTAATTAATTATTTATTCCATTTATTCATTAATTAATTAAATAATTCCTTATAATTATTCTTAGGTTCTTAAATTACCTTTAAAATTTATAGATAATTATATTTTGATTATCTACTGAGTATTATGCTTTTAAACTTGTAATATTATTTATTTATTTAAGCTTTATTACTTATTTATTTAATAATAGTGATTAATTAGTGATTTTTAACTTAGTTAGTTATTCTTAAATTATGTAAAACTTGGTTCTTTCCTTGAAATTACTTTTCTCCAGTAGGTTTAAGTTATTTTAATCCTATTTATGTGATTTTGTCCAAGTTCATGATTTATATAATTTATTATTGATTTATTTATTCCTTAAAATCCCTTTTAAATTCACTAAATTATAAAAACACTTAGAAATCATCACAAGAGTTTTTGTCTAAAATCCCAGGCCCTTTTTAGGCAACTTTTATCAATAAAAATTTGTAACCATTCAATCTCTCTTGTGTTCTTATAATTTGATGGCTTTTAAATATAAAATCGTTTACCGAAATAGTGATTTTTGCCTCATTTCTCAACCAATTTAAATGCTTCAAAAGGGATTTTTGTTCTTATTTCATTTTGTCCAGAATGTCCATCATATTTTGATGACCTAAGTCGTGATTGTGGTGGTGGTGTGCTATGTGCAATTTTGTGCTTTCGGTTGGTGATTATTTGACCCGAAAAGACTATTTTTGAGCTTATTCTTGCCATGCATCAAATGACTTGAGTTTTATACTTTTAATATGTCATATTTCCAGTATGTTCATCACATTTTCATGGTCATATAGTTATGGTGCATGTGTGTGCTCAAAATGCATTTTAACAAGTTTTCGGTTTTCGATTTCAAGCCTATTTTGCCTTGTTTGGTTCCATAATCATATTTTTGTTATTACTATAATTTTTCCAGAATATTAACTTTGATTTTAACACATTTTTCACTTATGACAAGCCTAGCTTCATCTCATAATCCAAACAATAATCCAACCTTCTTAAATCTAGCATATATGCACTTAAATCAATACTTTTTAACATAAAGCTTTAACTATCAAAAATCCATCATCATAAAAATATTTTTCATGAAATATTCCAGAAATATATATACAAATATTTATACATCATGTTCATCTTTTTATATAAAAAGTTACTTTACAATCTATCAACACATATCCACCTTTTTGATGCTAGCTTTTATAGATCCAACACTTTATCAATAAAATCTATATTTTTATAAATATTTCCAGAAATATTACTTTCATAATATGTATGAATATAGCCATCTTTCAAAGGAAAAATCACATCAAAGACTATTAAACTTATATCCACACTTTTGGGTCTTAAACTAGTTGAATCCTTGGATCTTTCTTCATGGATTCAACATGCATGAGCATGGAAAGAAAGATCCTATCAACTTTGCCCTCATCAAGTGTATTTTCAAAAGAAAACATGAAGAAAACACAATCTTTTGATAAAACCTTTTTAATATAAACAAGAACAAGATTAATCTAATAAAGAGATGAAGATATATACCCTTGAAGATCACTTCTAGATGATGAAAAATGGGAGATTTTCGTGGCCTATATCTCCAAGAATACCCTTATTCAACACTTGAAACAACCCTTAAACTATTCTTGAATCAACCCTTTGTTTATCTAACCTACAACCCTTATTATTATCAAGTATTAAGGTTGATTGTTGTTGGTTTTCTTCTTGTTTCTTGGCTGCCGAAAAAGAGAGAGAAAAGGGAGAGAAGAAGAGTGTTTTTGAGAGAGAATTGATTAGTGTGTGTGAAATGGGAGTGTAGTGTGTGTTGGAGTGGTGAGTTCCAAGACTTAAGGCATGCAAAATTTGAAATGGAGGGATGTATGTGTGTGGGGGGGGGGGGGGGCCGGCCTCATGGGGGGGGGGGATTTGGAGGGGTTTTACTTTTTTTTTTATATATAAAATTTTGTTGTATAAGTATAAGTGTAGGTATATGTTAAGTGTGGATTTAATTTGTAAGTGTTTTGTTAGTAAAATATAAGTAATTGGTTGTTTTAGTTAGGAATATGTATATGTGTGTATAAGTCATGTATATTTATGTGTGTGGATATATTTTTGTATTTTTAGTTGGTTACATAGGTCATTGGTTGTAAATTTGTATTTATATGCTTACTTATTAAGTTTTCGACGCTTTTACGTACATAATACGTCCAATTATATTTTTAGTTGAAAATTTTATTTATCATGATCATATCCTCTTGATTTGGTTTTATTTTTGATTTGTTGGGCAATCCATAGGAATTTT
Organism: Erigeron canadensis; assembly: GCF_010389155.1. NCBI lineage: Eukaryota > Viridiplantae > Streptophyta > Magnoliopsida > Asterales > Asteraceae > Erigeron > Erigeron canadensis. The sequence goes on from NC_057769.1 coordinate 18,303,430, forward strand.
GATTGGTATCTCAATTTGCGAGCCTTAAGTTATTATTATCGCATCGATTGATCACCTCTAAAAATTTTTGTTCCGAGGTACTTTCATTAGGAAATTCTTTTACATATTATTAGCTTTAGATTACTAATTTGGGGCATTACCTACTAGCTTCAAGTATAACTAGGGCTTGCGGGAACGTAAACAACCTAACTAGCACATATATAATATTAAAAGTACGGTTGTTACAGATTCACCAAAGATACTTGGACTTTCTGAGGGACAATTAAGGGTTGGCTTTTTATTGATTGCTTCATTTGACTCATCAAATGTGATATGAATTGACTCCTAGACCTTTTCCAGTCTTTTGTTGTAGACTCTGAAGGCTTTGCGAATGGCTGATTATCCTAAGAAATATCCTTCATCAGCTTTGGCATCAAATTTACCTAACTGACTGGAGTCGTTCAGGATGTATACTGGACATCCAAAAACGTGAAAATAACCAATATATGGTTTTCTATTTCTTAATATTTCATAGGATGTCTTCTTGTGTCTCTTCACATATATTGAGCGATTTTGGGTGTGCCAAGCAGTTGCAATTGCTTCAGCCCAGTACATTTTAGGAAGACCAGATTCAGCAAGCATATTCCTGGCAGCTTCTATCAGCGTTTTGTTCTTTCTTTCTACATCTTCATTCTGTGCTGATGAGAAATTCTGGGAGATGCCAGTGTTAGTGTAGAATTTCTCCAGAGTTGCATTATGGAATTCTGTTCCATTATCACTTCTTAACTGACACACTTTTCGCTTATATTTGAGTTCAATTTGCTTGATAAGAGCGATGACTTCAACAACAGTTTCATTCTTTGACTAAGAAATATTACCCAACAATATCTGGAGTATTCATCAACAACTACCAGGTTATATTTCTTACCAGCACGAGTCTGAACATTCACTGGACCAAAGAGGTCCATATAAAGCATATGAAGAGGTTCAGATATGCTAAAATTTTGTTTTGTCTTGAAACTGGTGCGTTTCTGCTGACCCATCTCACATCCTAGACATGGCCTTTCCTTTATGAAGGAGACAAAAGGTATTCCATCCGCAAGTTGTTTTCTGGACAACTTGTTAATATTTTTGAAATTTAAATGGGATAGCCAGTTTGTGTCTTCATCAGCCTTGGTATAGAGACACTGCTCTGAAGGAGAGTTTTCCATATCCATCACATACACATTCCCTTTTCTGGGAGCAATCAATACTACCTTCCAATCCTTATTAAATACAATGCCCTGAGAGATGTTAAATAACACCCGGTAGCCATCATCACACAACTAGCTCACACTTATGTGTAAAGTCCCTCACTCAATGGTTTAACCCACAAGTGTAGAATAACAAGTCAAGTAATCACTAGAGATGACTAGTATTAAATATCAAGTAAGCACTAGATTGGACTAGTATTACGAATAATATAAATGCAAGAATATATATATAACGTAATACGTACTTAAGCAATATAAAGATAAGCAAGTAAGTAAATGGTGAGACACAATGTAATTTTCAAATGTATTTTATTTATTGATGTTAAATAAAATACAAGGTTGTTGCGGAACAAGATATTACAAAGTATCTAAACAACCTATGAATTACAAGTGATCTAATATTTGCTAAATAAAATTTTGATCGAAATACTTAAAGTTGTGAAGTATAACTGTTTAGATCGAGAGTATTTGAGCAAAGGCACCAAATTGCAAAAGTATGTAATTTGGACGAGGAAGTGACTTGGTATTTATAGGCAAAAAGAATAAATATAATATTCTTTTTGCCGTACAAATATGGTTACATGCATTTAAGGAAATTACATTAATTCCTTAAAAGCATTGATTAAAGTACAAGAATAAAGTCACATGACAGTGACTTGTCTTTTAATTAACCAACCACCTTTACATGCGTGTAAGGTTTTTAACAAAGGACAAATGGATTGTCCGGTTAAAGGCATGTAAAGGCATAAAGTAAATTCCTCGTAATTAGTGTTCAAACTTGTAAGGTCTAGAACACTGACAAGGACTCCAGTCAGGAGATTTGGTAAGTCTTCCAGTGAGCTCCGCTATTTGTCAGACTTATTTTCTTCAGACTTTAGTCTTCGACTTCAGTCAGAATGTTCTTCAGTGGAAAGATCTTGACTGGAGTGAAGTCCAGTGAACAAATCTGGTGGAATCCAGATTTCTATACAAGTAAGTTGTTCACTGGTCTTCACATAATTTCTAGACAAATCTTCAGAGGGCTCCAGTAGTTATGTCTGGAGCTAGTCCAGTAAATCTGGACCTAACAAATTCCCCCTATTTGTTTAGAAATTATGCAAGGATTTTCAAGCTTGTATCTATACAAATTTGTGCTTGAAAAATCCTTGAGAAAATTTGACTAAGTCTAATTTAAATTTCTGGAGAGCCACTTTATAGATCATCAGTGTTCCCAGTTTGTACATTTTAATTTCTATACTTAATCTGGATAAGTACTTGTGAAAAATAGAAATTGCAACTTATATTACAGACATCAACTGGAGGAAAGTTACAATTTTATCAACAAAAAAATAAATACAAGTACAATATTAGAGTTAGGCCTTTTTCTTTTCAGCATGCCCAGATGGCTCTTCAGTGGCCTTCCTCTTTACACGTGGAGATGAAGACGAAGTAAGAGAAGTCCTTAAGCCCAGCTCCATCTCCATCAACTCCTTCCTTATCCATTCCTTGCCAATCCTCTTCATAAAATATTTCACATCCTGGGAGACATCTTTACCCCTGAATAAAAGCCCAATCTCTCTTAACTCTGACCATCCAAAAGCCCTGATTGAGATGTCCTTCCTTTCATCAGTAAAGTTCACTTCTCTGAAGAGTTTGGCATGGAACTTAGAGAAGTTATCATGATTTTCTGCCAGATGGATCTCAGCACCCATTATTGGTTGGTCATCAGCTCTAAATTGTGACAAATGCTCATACTTTTCCTTTGTCTGAGCCCTTTTCACCATATCATCCACTTCCCTTGCACCTTTCTCTGTTCAGCCATTTGTTGAAATTTTTCTTTATTAATTCTTTCAGTTGTGTTCAAGGGAATGAAGGTACTGAGATCTGCATCTCTGGCAGCTTTGGTTTTCTTGACTGGTGCCTTGGGCAAACCCTTGACTTTCTTCCTATATTCACGCTCCAGAGCTGTTGCATTACTCCTTACATGTTGCTGGAGATTTTTCAGTTCTTCTCTTCTCTGAGCAATAAGATCCAGTATGCTTACCCCATAAATTTCAGAATCAAAAACTTGTTCATCCTGAGCATACATGGATCTAATATAGACATCATCCAAGGCATCCAGACATTTCTTCAGCGTGGGATCATCCTTCATCTTCTTGTATACTTCAATTTGTACGCCCAACCTACCAGTGTTGTAAGAATCCAGAGTCCCATGCCTGGCCATATCCAATTGGTGAGCAATCAAGTCATCTTTTAATTTTTTCTTCAAGATTTCGATTAAGATGCACTATTGCTCTAGTCTCTTTGCTTTGGCCTCATCAGCAGATACATACTCATCTGCCTCATTTGTTGGTTCCCCAGATACCACTTTCTTGCTTTTGAGACTTTTCATTGTTGTAGTGATATCTGGGAACTCTTCAAAAACTGGCTCACTGGCATCAGTACCAGCAGCCTCTTCCTTAACATGTCCACTGGCTTCAGTACCAGTGACATCTTCACCAATCACCTTCTTCCAAACCTCTATCTTTTTCTTCAGATCAACCTTCTCAGTTCCAGAACCAGAACCTTCCCCCTTGGAAGCATCTCCAGACTAAAGATGATTCCACACCTGGTCCAGTGTATGTTTGTCAGAGGAGACAAATGTACGATCAGACACTGGAGCGATGTTGTTCACAGTTTTCCTCAACTACATCACTTCCTTTTTTATTATCTCAAGATCCTGAGGAAAGTGGCGAGGCAACTGGGCATCAATCATCTTCATAACCTCAGGCAACAACCCATCTCTGAGATTTCTAAAGAGAGTTTCAGACACCTCCTCAGTGATTTCTTTCAACATGTTTCCCCTGAAACTTCCTAACAACTTCATCACTGAGGGTGCTGACCACTGAGTTCTTCTCCAGAGTTGGCCTGCTCTCTAGAGAGCTTAATCTGGTGGTTAGATTCTGAACATCACCAGCCAGACTTGCCAGAGGTTGAGCAACTTCAGTTTGAATGGCAGTCTGGACACTTCTTACCACATCCTCCTTGATACCCTGGACTGCAACTTGTATAGATTCAGAATTTCTATTTGTTGCCAGGACAAGTTCATCCAGCTTTTCAAAGACTACCTTCTCATTACCAGCAAAAACGTTCATTTCTGACTTTAGATTATTTGAAATGATAGATTTGAAGTCAGAAATAACTTGAGAAGACGCTTGAAGTGATCTCTCCAGGTCCGCCACCTTATCAAAAAGGCCTTGGACCTCGGTTGAAGAAGAAGAGGAGAGACCACTGGAAGGATTGGTAGTTTTGGTGATAGATGATACTGGCAACACCCTTGTGATGCCTTCAGTTTGATGGGTGACTGCCAGTGGTTCAGAATGTGGAATTTCTGGAGCAGAAGGTGAAGGTGATTCAAGAATTGTTGTAGTTTTTTGTTCTGGAAGGGGTGTTGGTGTATTTACTGGGGGTGGAGGAGGCATATCAAATAGAACTGACTGGGAGACAGAGTGGATGGTGCGATCGATTACTTCTTCTCCCAAAAAACTCATGTTAACATCAAAGTCATTATCCTCAGACAGTGGAGAATCAACCATATCCCAATCTGGGTCGGTTCCACCTGCCTGGTTCTCTACTTGAACATTATCCACCCCAACATTCAGATCAATCTGAGCCACCTGCTCTAGATTCTCTTCTCCAGCCTGCCTAACTTGTTCCCCTTCAACTTCTTCAACAATCAGGGACCCATCAGCAGCCATGATGTCCCCACTTTCAGCAGTTGCCACTTGAATGACAAGAGGTGATCTAGATCCTCTTTCTTGTTCACCACTTCCTTCTACTTGGACTGGGGAAGTGGTTACTGGGGCAGTCTCCTGACCCATTTCTCCAGAATCTTAATGAGTAGATTCTGGAATGGCTGACACCAGAACTCCCTCTCTCCTCAGACGACGAGTTTTATTTCTTGGCCTGGTGGGGTTAGGTGGAATTTCAACAATATTCACACCAGGTTGTTGAAGATCTGGGGCAATCTGGGAAATAGGTTGTACCCTTTCAGCAGTAACTTCCTCAGTAATTTCCTCAACATTATAAGGCTCACCAACAACCTCCTCATCTAGTGATGATGCAATTGCATCTTCTTAAATCCTAAACTGATAGAGCATCACCGATGGGATGTCGACCTCAGTAGGAGATGAGGTCAACTGGTTGAGGTCCCTCAAGTATTCACACATTGAAAAATGAGTTGTATTTACATTGTACTCATTCTTCAGGGCCCTTCTAAAAATGATGGACAGAAAGCGAATATATGGAATGAAGGCCTTCCTGCTCTTGACCCTCAGTCTGTCCACCAGATCATTGAAAAAGATCTGGGCAAAGTCCACCCTGTATCTGGTTAATCTGGAGCTGTGTCTGGTTAATCTGATCCAAACCTCCAGAACTGCCACCCAAACACTCAACCAGATGAGTAAAGAAATACCTCCAAGAGTCTGTCTGCCTGCTCATATATACAGTGCCCTTCCTGAGGAGCAGACCATTCTCGTCCACAATCTATGTGTGCCCCATCAGCCTGCACACCTCTCTGGTAATGATTCCATATGGAATCTCTATGGGCATCTCATTTTCATCAAAATAATTCATCCTCAGAGCATCTCTGAGGGAATCAACGGTAATGGTGAAGTGTTTGGTGCCTTGCTTTAGGGTGTAGTGGATGGATTCATCACTCTCCACGTACACAGCAGTATACCAGAATTCACATAGGTATTCATGGTACATTTTGCCCGGATTAAGAGTTAGGGCACCATAGAGTGGGCTACTTAAGAAGAAGGTGTTCAACCTTCCAATGATAGAAGTGGCGGTGTGATTTGTTGAGAGTTTTGCCATCCAATTATTCATATTTATGCGGATGGCATCAGCAGAAAGAGATATATGTAATTCCTTCTTGACATTATCGATAGGGTTATAGTTTGCAGCAAGGAGATTTTTAGGAGATGGTTTAGGAGCCATTTTAGATATTATGAAAATGAAAGTGAAAGCTGAAATTTAATAAGAGAGATGATGATGATTGGAGAGTAAATAAAGAAAGAAATAAATGAAGGAATTTAAAGATTTGGGAGTAAATGATTTTCGAGATGAATCTGAAAGTGAAGGTAAATGCGAGTATTTATAGAGGAAAGAGAAAATGGAATTCAAAACGGTAAGTTTGAAAAAGTTCAAAACAGTTTTGATCGGTTTTGACATCCGCATTTAATGTTTCCCATCACACATAAATGTATGACGGTTGACAGCCCACAAAAATACTCACTAACACTTTTTGACTTCCCAAGGTAACAAAAACCATCATTTAAATTGAAAGTGTCATGCTACGTAAGCTGAACAGTAACTGTCCAAATGAAAAATTTGTAAGGTTGGCATGCATTATCCTTAAAATATTAAAAAGAAATGATTTGACACACACAGACTCATTTTAATGCATCTGGAGGTTGACTGGACACTACAGTTTCACTGGTGGATTAGGCCAGTAGAACATGCATTAATGGTACACTGGAGGGACACTCCAGTAAGTACCCAGATTGACCATTCTGGTAATCCTCAAACACGCACATCAACTAATATAAACAAATGAGAGGGACACATTTACAAAGCAAAAAAAGTTACTTCAAACATGCACATCAACTTATCCAGTATTAATGAGAGGGAGACATTTACAAGGTACTAGAAACACTTTTCAGAAAAATTTGTCCAGTGAGAAAATAAATTCCCCCTAAAACTTAGATATATAAAAAGAAAATGTGGTCTGAGTCTTTCCCCTTGGAATGGTGATCCATAAATCTATCAGTGCAAAGATAGTATCACAAAGGCGTTCGATAGCTTTACTGGCATAGATTTATAAATCTGGAATCAAAGAACCCTGCCAGTGTCACAAAGGCGTTCATAACAAGGTTCCAGATTAAAGGGTTCAACATTCCCAACTCACTGACAAGATTTTGGAAAGTTTTCTCATCCAAAAGTTTTGTAAAAATGTCAGCAAGTTGTTTATCAGTGGGAATAAAGTAGATTTCAACATCATTCTTCATTACATGATCGCGAATAAAATGATACCTGACATCAATGTGTTTCGTCTTGGAGTGCATGACTGGATTGTTTGAGATAGCAATGGCACTGGTATTGTCACAAAAGATAGGAGTCTTTGAATACTTAATACCATAATCAAGCAACTGGTGCTTCATCCAGAGTATCTGAGCACAACAACTGGCTGCAGATACATATTCTGCTTCAGCAGTGGATAAAGAAACTGAAGTTTGCTTCTTACTGGTCCAACTCACCAGTTTGCCACCAAGGAAATGACATCCACCAGTAGTGGATTTCCTGTCTATCTTACAACCTGCATGATCTAAGCCTGAGCCTTTGGGATACCAAAGACCCAAACTGGGAGTACCCTTAAGGTACTTCAGAATGCGCTTTACAGCCGCCATATGAGATTCTTTTGGGTTAGACTGATATCTAGCACAAAGACATGTTGGAAACATTATATCTGGTCTACTGGCAGTTAAATACATTAGTGAACCAATCATGCCTCTATAGGCAGTGGTGTTCACTGGCTTCCCATCAGGGTCTGAATCTATTGTTAAAGGTGCAGAAATAGGAGTTGATTTTGAGGGTGAAGAGTTCATATCGAATTTTCTTAAAATATCTCTAACATATTTTTCTTGATTAATAAAGGTACCATCACTGGTTTGTTTAATCTGGAGTCCAAGAAAAAATGTTAATTTACCCATTAAACTCATTTTAAATTTTGAAGACATGATTTTTGAAAATTTCTTGCACAAAGTTTCAATAGTAGAACCAAAAATAATATCATCAACATAAACTTGTACCAACAGAAGATTACCTGTTTCACGAAGAATAAATAAGGTATTGTCAATTGCACCTCTTTTGAAACCATTTTCTGATAAGTGTTTAGTCAGAGTATCATACCAGGCTCGAAGGGCTTGTCTGAGGCCATACAGTGCGTTGTCTAGACGATATACCCAATGTGGATGCTTTTCATCAATGAAGCCTGGAGGTTGCTTGACAAAAACTTCTTCTTCTAATTCTCCATTTAAAAATGCACTTTTTACGTCCATCTGGTAGACCTTGAATTTATGATGAGCAGCAAAGGCTAAAAACATTCTGATGGCTTCTAACCTTGCTACTGGTGCAAATGATTCTTCAAAGTCAAGGTCTGTCCGGACATACCCTTGTGCCACCAATCTGGCCTTATTTCTGACCACATGACCATCTTCGTCAACTTTATTCCTGAAGACCCATCTGGTTCCAATTGGTTCTTTCTTGCCAACTGGAGGAGGAACCAGATTCCAAACTTTATTTCGTTCGAACTGGTGAAGCTCTTCTTGCATAGCTATCACCTAGCTTGGGTCATTCAATGCCTCGTCAATCTTCTTCGGTTCCATCAGTGACAAGAAGCTGACATATAAACATTGTTCACTAGAGGCACTTTTGGTCTGAACCCCTCTACTGGAGTCACCTATAATCTGATTGATTGGGTGAGCTTTTGTCCACTTAGAGTATTAACTAGGATTGTTTCTTACAACAATATCAGTGCAAGAATTCAATTGATTCTCTGGAGTAGGATCTTGCCAGACAACTTAAGCATCTTCATCAGAATCTGTAAGATCAAGATTTGCATCATGAAATTCTTCATTTAAAGGCATTTGTTGGATTACTGGCTCAAGATCAATTGAATCTAATACTGAAGGAGTAGTACGAACATCTGATCCAATAACAAGTTCAGAGGGTAGTTTTACTGGAAAGATAGAATGATGTATTACTGGAAGGTTTTTGAAATTGCACTGGTTCCAAGTCAGGATGACTGGAAGCATCTTCAGATAAATCTTTATTGTAGTTTATAGGATCAGATTCACCAAAGATAATTGGACTTTCTGAGGGAAAATTAAGGGTGGCCTTTTATTGATTGCTTCATTTGACTCATCAAATGTGACATGTATTGACTCCTGGACCTTTTCCAGTCTCTTGTTGTAGACTCTGAAGGCTTTGCGAATGGCTGAATATCCTAAGAAATATCCCTCATCAACTTTGGCATCAAATTTGCCTAACTGACTGGAGTCGTTCAGGATGTATACTGGACATCCAAAAACGTGAAAATAACCAATTGTGTCTTACTGAGCGATTTTGAGTATGACAAGCGGTTGCAATTGCTTCAGCCCAGTACATTTTAGGAAGACCAGATTCAGCAAGCATACTCCTGGCAGCTTCTATCAGCGTTCTGTTCTTTCTTTCCACAACTCCATTTTGTTCTGGTGTATGTCCTGATGAGAAATTCTGGGAGATGCTAGTGTCAGTGCAGAATTTCTCCAGCGTTGCATTCTGGAATTCTGTTCCATTATCACTTCTTAACTGACACACTTTTCGCTTGTATTTGATTTCAATTTGCTTGATAAGAGCGATGATTTCAGCAGTAGTTTCATTATTTGATCTAAGAAATATTACCCAACAATATCTGGAGTATTCATCAACAACTACCAAGGTATATTTCTTACCAGCACGAGTCTGAACATTCATTGGACCAAAGAGGTCCATATGAAGCATGTGAAGAGGTTCAGATATGCTAAAATTCTCTTTTGTTTTGAAACTGGTGCGTTTCTGCTTCCCCATCTCACATCCTGTACATGGCCTTTCCTTTTTGAAGGAGACAGAAGGTATCCCATCTGCAAGTTGTTTTCTAGACAACTTGTTGATATTTTTGAAATTTAAATGGGACAACCTTTTATGCCATAGCCAGTTTGTGTCTTCATCAGCCTTGGTATAGAAACACTGCTATGAAGAAGAGCTTTCCATATCCATTATGTACACATTCCCTTTTCTGGGAGCAATCGATACTACCTTCCAATCCTTATTAAATACGATGCCTTGAGAGATGTTGAATAACACCTGGTAGCCATCATCACACAACCGACTCACACTTATGAGATTGTACTTCAACCCATTTACATAAGCCACTCGTCTGAATTTGACTTGATCATTGTTCAGAACACCATATCCCTCAGTCTTTCCAGAACCATCATTTCCAAAATTAATGGAGGGTCCGTCTGAAACTTCAAACTCCTCCAGCAGGGTCTTACATCCGGTCATTGTCCTGCCAGCAGCGCTATCAAGATACCAAATATATTTCTTTCGATCGCCCTGCACATCCACCAGATTATTAGTTTAAAGGTTTGCGAACCCATCGACTGATGGGTTCTCTGGATCCACAAGGATGGATCCCAACAGGTATCTGGTTGATTTCACTTTCAAAAATAGTGGATTTTTCAGTAAACACCGCTGGAGCTGACAGTTTTGAAACCTTTTTCTTTTGCTTATCAATAGGTGTGCTCGATTTTTCTTTCTTTGAAAAAGGTTTTGTATTTTGTTAAGGGCCAGATGAAGTACCCTCAAAATTGTTAATTATTGCATTACAACTTTGAACTTGTCGAGCAAGTTGTTGAAACTGACTCTCTAACCTTAACAAAATATTTTCTTCAGATGACACCATAGCCTTTCCAGTTGACTGTACTTTTGGCTTAGGTGGAGGAACAACATTCTTCTTTTTTTGAACCTGGGGTTCTTTAGAAGATGATTAAGGCAAAGGTTTATTCTGCTTAACCTTCTTGACTGGAGCATTCATCTGTGGAGCTCCAGTCTTAACCTCAGACAATTGAACAAGAGGAATATTACAAGTTTTTGGTGTTGTTGGTGGATCATATATAGTGCTAGGTTTTAACACTTCAGGCAGTCGGTCAATAACAGGTATTAATGCAGCATCATTAACATCACCCCCTAGATATGCACGTTTTTGGGAGGGGTACTGGTTACATGCAGCATCATATGGTTTCTTGGTCTCAAGCCATGACTGGATAACAAGTTTTTCTTTTGACAAAAGATTTTCCAGTTCTTCCTTTTCTTGGACCAGTTGTTCAGTAACCAAAACTTGTGCTTTGAAAGCTAGTTCAATATCTTGCAATTCTTTTAACTTAGATTGTAAGTTTGTCATTTCAGAAAAATCTGTTTCAAAATTATTTGACATTTCTGAACGAACAGTTTCCACAAACATTAAATCAGAGTTTAAAGCTTCAGCAATGTCCAATTTTAACTCACGATCAGTTTCTTTGTCATAATCTATTACCTTTTTAATGACAATGTCCACCCATCTTCCAGATGTGACATCTTCTGTAACACCCCGACTACAACGGAAACACGAGATGCCACAGAACGACATGGTACAAAAGATTAAATGGAAAACATCATAATTAAAGTCTTAAATTCATCCCAAAATAAATGATTACATAGTTCAAATTCAATTGTTTAAAACCATTACATAAATCTAAATCCGAATTAAAAGATAATTGTTTGCATTACAAGCCTTCAAGCATCAAACAATTACAACATCCAGAGGCGGTCCATTCGCAAACCTACTGCTCTAAACCTGAAAAGCATGGAAAAAAAGTGTCAACTACGAGAGTTGAGTGAGTTCATAGGTTTTTAACTAGCAACATATATATATTAATATACCAATTATGACCAAAAATAAAGAACCACTAAGAAGGACCTTCAAATATCTTTACGAATATTCTTTTCCAAAAACGTATGTTCAAATCTTAATACTCAAATCTTAGTATCCAATCATTTCAACTTCAATTTCTTTTAACCACGAGGGCAAAACTTAAATAGCTTTTTGATGAATAAAATACTTGAGCCACTACTACTACCATTTTCAAGTCTAAGCTTTATAATGCTTCTTATCTTTGCACCAGCTGTCAATCAAGTGCCTTACTTATACTTGGGGTCGTGTCATGAGGACGACCGATTAAACTTACGTAGCTAGAACACCTTAATGGTCGGACTGGAAGTGATGGTCATCACGAAGGCAACCAACCTTCCACCGTTACGCTCTGGATGGGTGATGGACTCCTAGTTGCGCAACTATCTAACTACAGGCCTCCCTTAGGAGTAAATAGTAGTGTACCGAAAAGAAAACGGGTTGACAGAACTCAAGTTCATCATATAACAATTATCACTTGGAACATACGTTATAATTTCATATCATAATCATACTTATCAAGATTCATTTCATATATCAAACTTTATTTCAAGAAACACTTCATATATATATATATATATATATAATAACTTTACTTATCATGCTTTTCACCCCGAAAGTTAAACACATAAAATAGTTTGAAAGGGGGCTATGACTCACTTGATTGGAGGGTGTTAGGGGCTGATCAAGTACGTGGAATGCGCCTCGTGGTGTCGTTCATCAAGCAAGCCTAAACCATGGTATTCAAATATACACAACGTAAGTGTGTGTTACATGAACTAGTAAACTAGATCATGAGATGTATGCTAGTAGGCTTGTCTATCTTTGGTTGTTAGTTAATTATGGAATCAAAGTGTATTATGATGTTCAAAATGTTTGGTTAAATTAGAATTGGTGATAAAAGTAGTTTTCGCGTTATACGTTTTTGCGCGTTTATTGAAATTTCGGTAGTTTGGCTTTGATACGCATGATTTCTTTTGTATGCTTAGCTTTGTAAATTTTTATTTGATATTGGTACTGTAATATTATGAATCTTAAAATATATTTTCTGATTTATATTAATTTCCTTGATTTATTATTATTTAATTAATTATTTATTCCATTTATTCATTAATTAATTAAATAATTCTTTATAATTATCTTTAGGTTCTTAAATTGTCCTTAAAATTCATAGATAATTATAATGTGATTATCTACTGATTATTATGCTTTTAAAATTGTAAGGTTATATTTTATATATTTATTTAAGCTTTATTATTATTTATTTAATAATAGTGATTAATTAGTAATTTTAACTTAGTTATTTATTCTTAAATCATATGAAACTTGGTTCTTTTCTTGTAATTATTTTTCTATAGTAGGTTTGAGTTATTTTATCATTGGTTATGTGAATTTGTCCAAGTTCATGATTTATATAATTTATTATTGATTTAATTATCCTTTAAATCCCTTTTAAATTCATTAATTCATAAAAACACTTAGAAATCACCACAAGAGTTTTTGTCCTAAAATTCCAGGCCTTTTTGGAAGCTTATATCAACACAAATTCATATCAATTCAACCTCTCTTGTGTCTTGCTTAAATTGAGGATCTTATAATTGAAAATCATTTACCGAAATAGTGATTTTAGCCTCATTTCTTAGGCTATTAAGGTACTTCAAAATGGATTTTCATTCTAAATTCAATATTCACAGTAAGTTCATCATATTTTGGTGGTTCAATTCGTGATGGTGGTGGTGGTGTGATATGTGCAATTTAGTGCTTTCGGTTAGTGATTATTTGACCCGAAAAGGCGATTTTTGAGCTTAATCTTGCCATGCATCAAATGACTTGAGTTTTATACTTTTAATATGTCATATTTCCAGTATGTTCATCATATTTTCATGGTCATAAAGTTATGGTGCATGTGTGTGCTCAAAATGCATTTTTACAAGCTTTCGGTTTACGATTTCAAGCATACTTTAACTTGTTTTGATCCAAGCTTTATATAATTGATATTTTTGTAAATTTTTCCAGAATATTTGCATGACTTTTAACATATTTTTCAGTTGACACAAGTCTCTAACCATCTCATAATCCAAACAACAATCCAACCTTCTTAAATCTAGCATGTATGCACTTAAATCAATACTTTTTAACATAAAGCTTTATCCATCTCAAATCCATCAATATGAAAACATGTTTTTATGAAATATTCCATAAAATATGAACATGAGATTGTAATAAACATGTCCTTCTCTTCATGCAAAAAGATTTCCTTACAACTATCAACACAACCAACACCTTTCTCATGCTAACTTTTATAGATTTAACAACACAACATAACATTCATATTTTTATGAAATTTTTCCAGAAAATATAACTTCATAATACATATTAATATGACCATCTTTCACAAGAAAAACCATATCAAAAGCTATATAATACATATCTACACTTTTGGGTCCTTAAACTAGTTGAATCCTTGGATCTTTCTTCATGGATTCAACATGCATGAGCATGGCATGAAAGATCCTATCAACTTTTCCCTCATCAAGTGTGTTTTTAAAAGAAAGCATAAAGAAAACATGAACTTTTAATAAAATCTTTGAATATACACAAGAACAAAATAAATCTAGTAAAGAGAGAATGATATATACCCTTGAAGAACACTTTGAGATGATGAAAAAGAGGGCAGAAAAATCGTGACCCAAGAAGCTCCAATAACCCTTGATTCAACCTTAAAACAACCCTTAATATGAAGCTTAATTTAACCTTTACTTAATCTATTCTAACCCTTATTATTTATATATGTTAAGATTGATTTTTGTTTGCCTTTCCTTGCTTGAAATCTGCCGAAAATGAAGAGAGGAAGGAAGAGAGAAAAGTGATTTTTGGAGTGTAAGAATGTATGTATGTGTGTTGGGAGTGTAAGAGTTTTGGGTGTTATGGTGTATGGGGAGTATAAGGAGATATGTGTTTTGATTGGAGGAAGTATATGGAGGAGTGGGGAGGCCGGCCTTGGGGTTGGATATTGAAGGGGTTTTCATTTTTATTTTTTTTATAAAAGTTGTGTACATGAGGTGTATGTATATATTAGATGTAAGTATATATTTGTAAGAGTAAATTTGTAGTTGTTTGTATTATAAGTTGGTTATTTTTCCTAGTGCATTTGTATGTATATATGTCGTGTATGTGTATGTGTATGTATACATTTTTGTGTTTTAGCTTGTTACATGGTCCATAGATTGCATCTTTGTATTTAATTTAAGCATATATATATATATATACTTATAGATTTTTAAACACTTTTATATACTTTATGAGTTATAAATATTTTTAAGTTGTTCATTGCATTTTTATGACTAAATGTTATTTAGTTGGATTGATGGTACAATTTGTTGGATATTTATAAGGATTTCTAATCGTTATCTCAACTTGTGAGACTTATATTATTATTTATAATTTGATTAAATATTAATTAAAATTTTTTGTTCGATGGAATTTTGTTAAATTGAATTTAACACTATTAATAGCTTTAGATTACTAATTTAGGGGCATTATTTACTAGCTTCAAGTATACTATGGCTTGCGGGAACATAGACAACCTAACTAGCACGTATCTATAATATATAAAAAGTAGGGTTGTTACATCTTCTTTCATCAGATGCTCTTCATCAGCTAGAGCCATGTAACAACAATCTCTTTCCTCTTCATCATCGACTGATGAGTCATCAGAGGGAACCCATTTTTCTTTTGCCACCATGCATTTATTATTATCTTTTTCTGCAGACATGAGGGCAATTTGAGCCTTAAGCTTTTTGTATTTTAATCTATAGCTATTATCAGGCTTGTTATAAGAAGGTGATGGACCAGATTGTGAGACAAACTGATTGGACTTGCACTCTTTCATGAAATGACCTTTTCTACCACACTTAAAGCATGTCAAATTGGTCTTATCATTGAAAGAACTGGGTGCATTGTGTCCAGTGGGTCTGTTAGCTCTGGCTTTGAAACGGTTAAACATTTTAGCCATCATAGCCATTAGATCATCACTGTCAGTTTCATCATAATCTGAAGAGATATTATTCATGACTCCAGAATCCATTAATTCAGACATCATCTTCTTCATAGAAAATACATTTTCAGAAGACATTAATGTTGCACATGGTGGTTCAATATGACTAACCACTTGGGAACTACTGGAAGCATGATTAATAGCATCTTTTTTTGCCTCAATTCTCTGGGCTTGATTCTCTTCAGTGAATCTGAAGGCTCCATACAATGATGACAGAGTATGGGAATGCAAGGTTTTACCTTGTCTCAAGACCACAATCATGTGAGACCATTTTGAAGGAAGAATATCACAAAAATTTTCAAGAAGTATGTCCTTGTCCTTTTCTACCCCAAGCCCTCTCAACTGGTTTATGATGGACATAAATCTGGTGTAGGTACCAGTTAATGATTCATTGGGTAAGGCAAAAAATGACTCGTACTTCTTATTAAAGCCACTTTCCTGGTAACAATAGTATCGTCACCACCTTCATACTGGTTCACTAGTTCATCCCACATGCTTTTGGCACTGGGATAAAGCACTAGTGTAGGAATTAGAGCTTCAAGAACGGCCCCGAGGATCATGACTTTTAAAGCAGTGTCAATATTGACAAGTCTCCTTTCCTCTTCAGACCAATGTTCCTCTCTTTTTTCCCTCCCAGATCTTGCTCCAGTTGGATCAAGAAGTGGATTGAGAGGACTTCTAGGAATATAGGGTCCTTCATTTAAAATTTTAAGCATATTCCTCTCAATACCAGTAACATGTAATAACATCCTAGCCTTCCACGTGCCAAATCATCACCATTCCCACTGAATTTGGGAACAGAAGTCTTCGAGTAGTGCAGATGCACGTGTGGAGAAGTAGGAATAGGAGGTGGTGGTGGTGGATTATTGTTAGCATGGTCATTGGTTTGTTCAAATTCATTTATGGGTGGAGGTCCAGTATTTAAAGGGTTTCCTTGTGTATTCTCTGGGTTGGCCATCGAGAGAATGCAGATCTAAGCAAGTATGTTAGCCTTCTGCTCTGATACCAATTGTAAAGTCCCTCACTCAATGGTTTAACCCACAAGTGTAGAATAACAAGTCAAGTAATCACTAGAGATGACTAGTATTAAATATCAAGTAAGCACTAGATTGGACTAGTATTACGAATAATATAAATGCAAGAATATATATATATAACGTAATACGTACTTAAGCAATATAAAGATAAGCAAGTAAGTAAATGGTAAGATACAATGTAATTTTCAAATGTATTTTATTTATTGATGTTAAATAAAATACAAGGTTGTTGCGGAACAAGATATTACAAAGTAAGTATCTAAACAACCTATGAATTACAAGTGATCTAATCTTTGCTAAATAAACTCTTTGATCGAAATACTTAAAGTTGTGAAGTATAACTGTTTAGATCGAGAGTATTTGAGCAAAGGCACCAAATTGCAAAAGTATATAATTTGGACGAGGAAGTGACTTGGTATTTATAGGCAAAAAGAATAAATATAATATTCTTTTTGCCGTATAAATATGGTTACATGTATTTAAGGAAATTACATTAATTCCTTAAAGGCATTGATTAAAGTACAAGAATAAAGTCACATGACAGTGACTTGTCTTCTAATTAACCAACCACCTTTACATGCGTGTAAGGCTTTTAACAAAGGACAAATGGATTGTCCGGTTAAAGGCATGTAAAGGCATAAAGTCAATTCCTCGTAATCAGTGTTCAGACTTGTAAGGTCTAGAACACTGACAAGGACTCCAGTCAGGAGATATGGTAAGTCTTCCAGTGAGCTCCGCTATTTGTCAGACTTCTTTCTTTAGACTTCAGTCTTCGACTTCAGTGAGAATGTTCTTCAGTGGAAAGATCTTGACTGGAGTGAAGTCCAGTGAACAAATCTAGTGGAATCCAGATTTCTATACAAGTAAGTTGTTCACTGGTCTTCACATAATTTCTGGACAAATCTTCAGAGAGCTCCAGTAGTTATGTCTGGAGCTAGTCCAGTAAATCTGGACCTAACATTAGTAGGTTATATTTCAAGCCATTTACATAAGCCACTCGTCTGAATTTGACTTGAACATTATTCAAAACACCATATCCCTCAGTCTTTCCAGAACCATCATTTCCAAAAGTAATAGAGGGTCCGTCAGAAACTACGAACTCCTCCAGCTGAGTCTTACATCCGATCACCAGTAGCGCTGTCAAGATACCAAATATATTTCTTTCGATTGCCCTGACATCCACCAGATTATTAGTTTAAAGGTTTGCAAACCCATCGACTGATGGGTTCTCTGGATCTACAAGGATGGATCCCGGCTGGTATCTGGTTGATTTCACTTTCAAAAATAGTAGGTTTCTCAATAAACACCATTGGAACTAACAGTTTTGAAACCTTTTTCTTTTTCTTATCAACATATGTGCTCGATTTTTCTTTCTTTGAAAAAGGTTTTGTATTTTGTTAAGGGCCAGATGAAGTACCCTCAAAATTGTTAATTCTTACATTTATATTTATCGTAATACTAGTACAATCTAGTGTTTACTTGACGTTTCATACTAGTCCTATCTAGTGATTACTTGACTTGTTGTATTCTACACTTGTGGGTTAAACCATCGAGTGAGGGACTTCACAGTTTGATCGATATTCAGTGGTTCGAGCAACACGTCTGGGAATCTTGGGAAGAAGCTTGGGAGAGAATGAAGGTGTACATTGAAGGATATCACAACTTGGAAGATGCAGATAAATGGCATATTTCTGATTATATCTACTTCTTTTACAAAGGATTGAATGAAGATACTAAGAAGGCCTTGGATGACGCTTGTGGTCATTACTTTCTTGAATACATTGGTAAACAAGGCTTAGCTTTCTTGGAAGGAAATTCGCAAGTTGAGAGCCCGATTTAGGAACACCAGATGAATAAAGAGCAGCTACAAGAAACCCAAGATTCCATACCAATTGGCGCTACAGCAGACGAAGAGAAAACCGGATGCAAGAAGGAGCTTAACAAAGGCAAAACAAGCAAAATCAAGAAATCTGACACTGTTTCGGAACCCCCAGCGCCGTTGGTCCTTCAATCTAGCGCCGCTGGTGACCACAAGTGTCGCTGGGATACTCCCAGCGCCGCTGAGAGACCCGACAGCAGCCTGGATTCTCGCGATTCATCATTTTTAGCTCATTTTGAAGGTGCCGACGAAGCCGAAATCACTAGTACATGCAAAAGCAAGCAAGATGAGGCTATTTCAAGCACCGAATAAAGGACGATCATTCAAGGAGTCGAGGAGAAACAAGGGCATGCAATCCCGAAGCAAGAGGAGTTGAATCAAGGTAAAGCACCACATCTGGAACCAAACAAGATGAAGCTTGTCGATGTAGATATCGTTTCGTCAACTAATGAAGAAGTGCAGGTCATACGGGAGTCAAACGAAAAAGGAATGGAAGAGATCGATAAATTAGAAGTTGTTTTGGAAGAGCCAGCGCCACTGGTGACCACCACCAGCGCCGCTGGGAGTATCCAGCGCCACTAGGAGACTGCCAGCACCGCTGGTAGCCCCTGCAGTCCCAGCTCGCATAAAGATTCGTGCCTTGCTCAACCATGGAATGCCGATGATGCCTAACATGCTTATAATCAAGAAATCAATCTACTTGAGTCCGAATCGAGCAAAGGAGATTCCGGAAACGATGCAAAGGGTGATGAAACTCCAATGAGCAACAAGGCACTTGAAGAAAAGGTGGAAACGAATGTGCATGAAGTCAAGATGGGAACCGTTTCGAGGCTGGAGAATCAATGGGAAAGGATTATAGCATCACAATCAGAATCGAAACCTTCTCACACACGTCCGGAACAATACAAGATCACTCTTGTTGATGCGGATACCATTCCTTCACCTTGTCATGGGACGACAATGACGCGTGCTACCCTGTAACACCCCGACTACGGCGGAAACACGAGATGCCACAGAACGACATGGTACAAAAGATTAAATGGAAAACATCTTAATTAAAGTCTTAAAACCATTCCAAATTAAACGATTACATAGTTCAAAGTAAAGTGTTAAAAATCATTACATAAGTCCAAATTCGAATAAAAGATAAACTGTTTGCATTACATATCTTCGTTCACCAAACAAACACAATGTCCAAAAGCGGTCCATAAGCAAACCTACTGCTCTAAACCTGAAAAAGCATGAAGAAAAAGTGTCAACTACGAGAGTTGAGTGAGTTCATAGGTTTTTAACTAATACAATAAGCATATATACACATCATCACAAAATAAATTAGGAATCACCAATTTCCATGAATATTTCCAATTTATCCTTTGATAATCGTTTGTTCAACTCAATTTTAACCCATGTAAATAAATCCTTGTCACATGACCACAAGGTCTAATTCCATTATCTTAGATGAGTAAGTACTTGAGCCACTACTACTACCATTTTATTCAAGTCCGATTACAATCCAATAATTCAATTCATAGCACAAGCTGTCAATCAAGTATCGTAATAATAATAACAATGATGATAATGGGTCGTGCCATGGAGACGCCCGATTATCTTAAGGTAGTTAGAACACCCGGGGGCCAGACTAGAAGTGGAGGTTGTCACGAAGGCAACCAAGCTTCCAACGGTACGCTTTGGGTGGGCGGACGAAACCTAGTTGCGCAACTAACTAACTACAGGCCTCCACTTTCGGAGTAAATAGTAGTGTACCGAACGCCGCGGTTTGACAGAACTCAAGCTCATCACATAAATCCTTTAATATCATTTCATACTCATATATCAAGAATCATTTCATATAACAAACTCTCTTTCAAGAAACATTGCATAGATAGAAAGTAGTTTCATTTATCATGCTTTTCACCCCGAAAGTAAAACACATAAAAGAGTTTGAAAGGGGGCTATGACTCACTTGATTTGAGAGTAATGGGGGCTGATCAAATACGAGATGTGCGCCTAGTGGTGTCGTCCCTCAAGCAAGCCTAAACCATGGTATTCAAATATACACAACGTAAGTGCGTGTTACATGAACTAGTGAACTAGATCATGAGATTTATGCTAGTAGGCTTGCCTATCTTTGGTTGTTACTTAATTATGGAATCAAAGTGTATTATGATGTTCAAGATGTTTGGTTAAATTGGAATTGATGGTGAGAGTAGTTTTTGCGTTAAGCGTTTTTGCGCGATTGTTGGAATTTCGGTAATTCGGCTTTGATTCGCGAGATTTCTTTTGCACACTTTGCTTTGTACTATTATTTGATATTGGTACAGTAGTATTTTGGATTTTTAAAATATATTTTCTAATTTATATTAATTTCCTTGATTTATTATTATTTAATTAATTATTTATTCCATTTATTCATTAATTAATTAAATAATTCCTTATAATTATTCTTAGGTTCTTAAATTACCTTTAAAATTTATATATAATTATATTTTGATTATCTACTGAGTATTATGCTTTTAAACTTGTAATATTATTTATTTATTTATTTATTTAAGCTTTATTACTATTTATTTAATAATAGTGATTAATTAGTGATTTTTAACTTAGTTAGTTATTCTTAAATTATGTAAAACTTGGTTCTTTCCTTGAAATTACTTTTATCCAGTAGGTTTAAGTTATTTTAACCTTATTTATGTGATCTTGTCCAAGTTCATGATTTATATAATTTATTATTGATTTATTTATTCCTTAAAATCCCTTTTAAATTCACTAAATTATAAAAACACTTAGAAATCATCACAAGAGCTTTTGTCCAAAAATCCCAGGCCTTTTTAGGAAACTTTTATCAATAAAAATTTGTAACCATTCAACCTCTCTTGTGTCCTTATAATTTGAGGACTTTTAAACATAAAATCGTTTACCGAAATAGTGATTTTTGCCTCATTTCTCAACCAATTTAAATGCTTCAGAAGGGATTTTTGTTCTTATTTCATTTTGTCCAGAATTTCCATCATATTTTGATGACCTAAGTCGTGATTGTGGTGGTGGTGTGCTATGTGCAATTTTGTGCTTTTGGTTGGTGATTATGTGACCCGAAAAGACGATTTTTGAGTTTATTCTTGCCATACATCAAATGACTTGAGTTTTATACTTTTAATATGTCATATTTCCAGTATTTTCATCACATTTTCATGGTCATATAGTTATGGTGCATGTGTGTGCTCAAAATGCATTTTAACAAGTTTTCGGTTTTCGATTTCAAGCCTATTTTGCCTTGTTTGGTTCCATAATCATATTTTAGTTATTACCATAATTTTTCCAGAATATTAACCTTGATATTAACACATTTTTCACTTATGACAAGCCTAGCTTCATCTCATAATCCAAACAACAATCCAACCTTCTTAAATCTAGCATATATGCACTTAAATCAATACTTTTTAACATAAAGCTTTAACTATCAAAAATCCATCAACATAAAAATATATTTTTCATGAAATATATATGCAAATATTTATACAACATGTTCATCTTTTTATATAAAAAGTTACTTTACAATCTATCAACACATATCCACCTTTTTGATGCTAGCTTTTATAGATCCAACACTTTATCAATAAAATCTATATTTTTATAAATATTTCCAGAAATATTACCTTCATAATATGTATGAATATAGCCATCTTTCAAAGGAAAAATCACATCAAAGACTATTAAACTTATATCCACACTTTTGGGTCTTAAACTAGTTGAATCCTTGGATCTTTCTTCATGGATTCAACATGCATGAGCATGGAAAGAAAGATCCTATCAACTTTGCCCTCATCAAGTGTATATTCAAAAGAAAACATGAAGAAAACACAATCTTTTGATAAAACCTTTTTAATATAAACAAGAACAAGATTAATCTAATAAAGAGATGAAGATATATACCCTTGAAGAACACTTTTAGATGATGAAAAATGGCAGAAATTTCGTGGCCTATATCTCCAAGAATACCCTTGTTCAAACCTTGCAACAACCCTTAATCTATAGCTTAATCAACCCTTTGTTTATCTAACCTACAACCCTTATTATTATCAAGTGTTTAGATGAGTTTTTAGTCTTGTTCTTGCTTCTTCTAATGGCTGCCGAAATGGACAAGAAAAGAGGAGGGAGGAGGAGTTTCTTGAGAGGAAATAATGACTAATATGTGAAGAGTGTGAAGAGTGTGTAAAAATGAGAGTTCCAAGAGTGATTTTGTGGAAGTGAAATTTGAAATGTGGAGTGTGTGAGGGGGAAGGGGGGGGGCGGCCTTGGGGGTAATGAAAAGGCTTTTTCCTTAATTTTTTTTTTTGTATAAAATTAGTGTATAAGTTGTTGTATAAGTATATGTTAATTATGTATTTGTTTTGTAAGTGTTTAGTTAGTTAAATGTAAGTAATTGGTTGTTTTAGTTAGGAATATGTATATATGTGTATAAGTCATGTATATTTATGTGTATGGATATATTTTTGTATTTTTAGTTGGTTACATAGGTCATTGGTTGTAAATTTGTATTTATTTTTAAGCTTATATGCTTACTTATTAAGTTTCCGACGCTTTTACGCACACAGTCCTTCCAAGTATATTTTTAGTTGAAGATTTTATTTATTATGATCATATTTACCAAATTTAGTTTTTTTTTTGATTTGTTGGGCATTCCATAGGAAATTTTGATTGGTATTTCAATTTGTACGGCTTAGGTTATAATTATCGTATTGCTTAATTACCTCTTAAAATTTTTGTTCCGAGGTATTTTTCATTAAGTATATCTCGTTGCATATCTTTAGTTTTGGACTACTAATTTGGGGCATTACCTACTAGCTTCAAGTATAACTATGACTTGCGGGAACATAGACAACCTAGCTAGCACATATATAATATTAAAAGTGCGGTTGTTACATACCCAACCACCTGTAGGAGATACAAAAGTTGCAGATCGGGTTACATGTCATGTCGAATGTGAGGAATTCTCACCTTTCAAACATAGACCACCCAACACTTTAAGTGTTGGGGAGTCTATAATCCCACCGACTCGAGACAAAGTGAATCATATGTTAACTTATTCATGTATGTTTTCTAAACCCTTTCTAGATTTTACATTTATACCTGAGAATAGTTGGCAGGTACCGAAGATTAAAGGGTTAAAAATCAAGAAGAAGAATGAATTACCGGAACCTGGCCCAGACAGCAACCAGCGCTGCTGGGGGAGACCACCAACGCCGCTGGTGGCTTCAGATTAGCAGCCAGAGCCGCTGGGCAGCCCAGCCAGCGCCGCTAGCAGCCTTGTTTCAGACAGATTCGCGTTCTGAGTTCATTTTAACTCCGGAATGGACTTTGTTGATGCACGTTGATGTGACAACAACAACTTAGATTTGATATGTCGTTTAGATTAAGACATTATGTTATTTTATGTCGTATCTATATATGTAATTGATAGATTATGGACTTTATGTTTTGGTAATGATCGATTACATGTTTTGGTGTTATATATATATGTTATGTATGATGTTTCTTGTGTGTTATGCAAGTACAAACATAATATGTGTTAGGATTCCTTGTTGATGAAACACTAAGGATTATGACTAAGTCTTATATCTAACGAAGATAAGGTATATCTTCGTTAGAGGCAAACGAAGATAAACTTCGTTTGGTACAAACGAAGATTAACTTCGTTACATGGGCTGGGCAGCTAAGTTCGTAAGAACAAAGCCCAGCAAGCCCAGTTCGATCTAAAACATATATAACGAATAAATACCCTAAAATGAGGGATCATATTCGACATACACGTACTCCAGATCTCTAAGTTCGTTCTATAGCTTATAGAAACGAATATAGCATCATACGGCTGATTATCTACTTGATAATTAAGCGATATACACGTTAACTAATCAAACTAGTTATCTCGTGAGGATTCCGCACTCACGACATAATAATAGACGATCTCGAGAGCGATCTGTAGCTATCGAGGGACTCACAAGTGGTATCAGAGCCAATCGATATCTTATCGAAGGTTCGAGATCGTTTGTTTGATTATTTTCTCTAAAAACAACCTCCCGATACCCTAACTGTCGCTAAGTTCGTTTTCTCAAACAAATTTAGCAAACGAACTTAACCTCATCTTCGTTTCGAGTTCTTCCAACGTATTTAGCTTTATTTTCGTTTATTTTCACCTTACGAATTTAGCTTTATCTTCGTTTCTTTCCTTCAAACAAAGTTAATCCTATCTTCGTTTCTTTCCTGTAAACGAAGTTAATCCTATCTTCGTTTCTCTCCTTCAAACGAACTTCACTCTATCTTCGTTAAGTTGCAGCAAACGAATTTAAACAATGGCTTCCTCGTCAACAAACACTGCTGTTGCACAATACCTGAATTCTCTTGTCTATCATGATCATCTCGTTGGACGTACTAATTCTCCACCGAAGTTAGTTTCATTGGCTGACTTCTAGGCGTGGAGAGGCAGATTTGAAGATTATATTCAACGAGAATATTTGAACATGTGGATTATGATCACTGAAGGATATGAATGGCTAACTCTTACTGTAAACGGTGTCACAACTAATTACAAGGTAGGAGAGTTAAAAGGCGAAGAAAAATCTTTGTATGCTATTGAAGTTAAGGCTCTTTCTACTATTCGGATGTGCATTCCTCAAGAATTAGTGCACCTGTTTCCTAAACAGGAGTACAAGACTTCAAAGCAATTGTTCGATGCTATTGAAGCTCACTATGAAGGTGATCCATTATTGAAGCAAAATAGAATTAAGATGCTTAAGAAACAATTTGATTGCTTTAATGCTACCAAGAACGAATTAGTTGAGGATCTTATCTTGAGATTTCAACATCTTCTTGCTGAGCTAGCCTATTTTGATCTTAAGTATACTCCTACTGAGATAGTGGATAAATTCTTGGATGGTTTGCCGAAAGCTTATAAAGAGTTTCGTCATGGATTGCAAGAAAGAGTTGATTATGCATCTCTTCGTATAGATGGTGTTATATCCACATTAAGAAACAGAGAAATGAAGGATAAGGCGAAAGATCTCCAAGAAAACTTCACACAAGATCCATCTCTCTATCATGCCACTATGAAAAATCCTACAGCTGATGTTAATGCATTCTTTTCTGGGGTTGGTACTTCTGGCACGAAAGAAAGTTCTAATTGTGTTATGGATGGAGATGATTCTGCTGGTTTCATGGCTTCTGATGCTGGTTACAAGGCTCGAAAGACTAATGAGAATGCAAAGCCAGGAAATATGACTTTTTGTAACATTTCATCTACTTCTGCCGGTTACAAGTCTATGCCCATGCATATGAAATCTGTTGAGGGAAGAATGAATGTATTTGCCGCAATGTGTGCTGCACATGAAGCTTTTGTTGCAGGTAGGATCACAGATCCAGCACTCATTGATGAAGATTATGACCAAATAGTTCCAGATGATGTCGAAGAAATGGATCTGAAATGGAATTTGGCGATGATCACCAGGAGAGTGCAACAGTTTATGCAACGAACAGGTAGACAGCTTATTGGGGGTACTCAGGGCTTTGACAAGTCAAAGGTTAAGTGCTATAATTGCGATGGCTTTGGACATTTTGCCAAAGAATGTCAACGACCAAAGCGAGATGTTAACATTACCCCTACCCGTCAAGATAGAGGTGGTAATCGTCCTTTTAATCCGAATGCAAGTAGAGCTCTCTTGTTGACTGATGATACTACTGGAAATGGCAATGACAAGGCTATCGTAGCTGCTCAACCTGATGGTTCTTATGTCTGGAATCTTCCACAGGATGAGACCAATAATGCTTATTTGGCCGAAATAGTTGATGATATGGCTCAGATGGTAGATTCTGTTGAGGATTTCTTGGACACCACAGTTTACCACAATGATGAGCATTTGTATGACAATGTTCAAAGCTCGAACTTAGAATCTTCTGCTCAGGTATATGACATTGATTCAGAGTCTGATGAAGAGGTTGAGGTTGATGACACGAAAGATTCTGGAGAGATGCACGCTGCTGAGAACAAAGACGATTCTGCTACTGAAAAGGTTGAAGGAATATGAAATTCCAGCAGGCATGAGTGTGGATGACTTTGTCACTTATATGGCAGACTGCAAAGAAGCAAATCAACAGGTATCTTACTCTCTACATACTATTGTTCATGTTTGCGAAATTGTTAATCGCATGTTTGATGAAATTGAACAAAAGAATGAACTAATTAAGCATTTAGAGTCTGTTGTTAATGCTGCTCATGAAGAAAGAGATAAGTTGATTAAAAAAGATTTAACTTTCACTGATAGAGAAAAATTTTTAAAGGATAGGATTAAATCTTTAGAGTCTGACATTAGTGCTATGAAAGACAAAGTTAAACATGTTGTGGCTGTAGAAAGAGTAGGTGGTGAAGCTTATGCATTGTTAGCTAAAAAATGTGCTACAATTGAGAAAGAACTAGCTGATGCTAGAATAAAAATAGTGGAATTACAAGCTAAGGTTGATTCTGCTAGACATGATGAGCTTTTAATGCATATGAAAAAGTTTGAGGATTCTCCATCTAAGACTTCTGACACTGCTAAGGTTTCTTACAATAGCATGCCTCCTCCTTTCAACAATAACTATACTCCTGTAACACCCAATATTCCTGAAGTCCTACTTCAACCTAGTGTTGATGTTGGTAAATCGAAAGACTCGACTCCTAAGCCTAATTTGACTGAGGAGACAGCAGAGTCTAAAGGAGTTTCTTCTCAACCTACCAAGGAAGAGAAATTGAAAGGTGTCATCTTAGATTCGTCCACTTCTTATGGTCAGAAAGACAGTATTACTCACTTTACACTTCGTAAGAGTAGTAGGGTCTACATTGAGTTAGAATTTCCGTTATCATCTATTGACCCTAAGAGGACTGATAAAGTCTAGGATGTTGCTATTAAGGATATGAAGCGATTAAGTCAGTTGCGTCAAACTCCTTTACCTAAGCAGTCAAGGGATAGCCAATCTGAAGATGAATTAGTTGTTAATGTCGAAGCAACTAAGGTTTTGAAGCATATCTTGATGCCTGCACGTAAGAAATCCCCAAGTAAGTCTAGGATATCACCGACCAAACGAGACCATGAGAATTCTAGACCAACAAGTAAGTCAGTGGACAATAATGCATCTGTAAGTACCAATAATAAGGTAGATACAAAGAAAAAGACTAAGGTCCTCTCTTGTTTTGCTTGTCATGAAAAAGGTCATGTTTACAGTGTATGTCCTAATCGACCTCGGAGATCGGGTTCTCCTTCAAAGGTTTCCACCTCGGAAGGAAAAAGGGGGTTGGGTAATGATAAACAGGTTTATGAGACTAAAGTTCAATCTTCTACAAAACCGTTTACTATACCTCAACGACGTGAATCTCCACCAAAAGGTTCATCCCCTAAGGGACAAAGATTCACTACCCCCAGTGGGAGTTCGAGTCGGTCACAAACACCTCCAGGTCGTAATTCATTTTATGACCGAATTCACTCAAGTGTTAGACCTTCTTTTGGCCCTCATTCCCCAAGACCTTCTCCGACGAAAGGTCAGAAGTCTTCTCCAGTGAGAAGACAAGTTGAGAATCAAGTCACACCCACGGCTTCTAGCAATGGATATTGGACTGAATTGATTCTCAAGGATGAGAAGGGACGACCCAAACCTATGAAGGTTTGGGTCCCCAATGAAAACTAATATTTCTCATTTTATGTGCAGGGAGTTCCTAGGAAACCAATTCATTTGTGGTACCTTGACAGTGGATGCTCCAGGCACATGACAGGGGATAAGAAGCTCTTGTCCAATTATACTGGTATAAATGGGTCGTATGTTAGTTTTGCAGGATCCAAGGGCGGCAAGATCACCGGTCAAGGAGATGTCGTCAATGGACAACTAACTCTAGAAAGAGTTAACTATGTGGAACAACTTACTCACAATCTAATGAGTGTCTCACAGATCTGTGATAAGGGCAACAATGTTCATTTTACAGAAAAGGAGGCATACATCTTGAAGCCGGGTTTTGTTATTCCAGAAGAATGGATTATGCTCAAAGCTCCTAGGAAGAGAGACATCTATGGTTTACTTTTAGGTGTTGATAATCCAAAGGAGCCCCTTTGTTTGTTGAGCAAGGCAAATGACTCTGAATCTCTCCTGTGGCATCGTAGAATGGGACATATCAACTTTCAGAAGATGAATGAACTTATCAGTCTTGGGTTAGTTGACGGTGTGCCTGTTAAGAAGTTTGGGATGGAAGATAAGTGTGTACCGTGTTTGAAAGGAAAGCAACATAAGCATTCACGTAAATCCAAAGTACTTAACTCTATTTCCAAACCATTCGAATTACTTCATATGGATCTCTTTGGTCCTGTGAACAAAAGAAGCATTGGAGGGATGTCTTACTGTTTGGTGATCACTGATGATTACTCGAGGTACTCATGGGTATTCTTTCTGAAGACAAAGGATGAGACCGCCGAACGATTTATGGATTTTATCAAGCAAGTTGAAATTGTCCATGGAGTCAAAGTTAAGAGAATCAGGAGTGACAATGGTACTGAGTTCAAGGATAATACTATTACTGTATTTTGCTTGACCAAAGGAATTCAACATCAGTACAATGCACCATATGAGCCACAACAGAATGGCGTGGCTGAACGAAAGAACAGGACATTGATTGAGACAGCGAGGACGATGCTTGCTGATTCAGGGCTTCCTATCACTTTTTGGGGAGAGGCAGTGAATACAGCTTGTCACATTCTGAATCGGGTTTTGACAGTTAAACGGTTTAAGAAAACTAGTAATGAACTGTTGCACAACAAAAAGCCCAATTTGCAGAATGTTGAGCCTTTCGGTGTTCCTTGCACTTTTCTTAAAACTCTTCCTCAAGGGAAATTTGAACCTAAATCTGAGGAGGGTTTCTTTCTGGGTTATGTTCCAAGTACACCGATTAGGTGTGTGTACAATCAGAAGACTGGCAAAGTAGATCTTGGTACAAATGTCGTAATTGTCAGTCATAAACCTGCTGTACACATTGGTTCTGCTAATAATTTTGATTATGATGGTGTCTTTACTTTTTTTCGTGGTCCTGTTTCTTTTGCAGGTGTTCCAACTGTGGAGGATGTCGTTACTCTCCATGATCCTCTGGATGGTGGACCGGTTTCTGGTTCTTCTTCTGTTTCCTCACCAATAGTTGAGCCTACTTCTGAATGTGGAGAATCTAGTGGGACAAAAGTAGCAGATTCTACCTTAGAGTCTGCTCCTATAGTTCCTACTGATCCTTTGCATGTACCTCTACCTGATTCTCCTTTTTATGATACTGATGACACGGAAGGTGAAAATCAGGAGAAGCCTAACACTCCAGATTATAAAACTCCAGAGCAACATGTGCAGACGAATTTGGGAGATGATCTTTCAGTCGATAAGGTTCCTCAAACTAGGGTCAACAAGGATCATCCAGACGAGCAAATCATTGGTGATGCTTCTGCCTCTGTTCGCACGAGGAATCAATCTAAGAAACCGTCGTGTATGTTTGCTGAAGTTAAGGATACTGGGGCAATTACTTGGTACTTGTATTATTGCTTTATCTCTCAGGTTGAGCCTAAAAATGTTGGTATGGCTCTTAAGGAACCGTCATGGGTTGAGGCGATGCAAGAAGAATTGGCTTAGTTTCGAAAGCTTGAGGTATGGTAGTTAGTTGACTTACCTCCGGGTGAATCTCCTTTAACAACGCGTTGGGTTTTTCGTTGTAAACGAGATGACAGAGGTGTAGTCACTCGAAATAAGGCTCGATTGGTGGTTAGAGGATTTGAGCAACAAGAAGGCTTTGATTACGATGAGACATTTGCACCTGTAGCTAGACTTGAAGCTATTCGATTATTTCTGGCATATGCTAGTTATAAAGGTATTAAGGTGTATCAGCTTGATGTAAAGAGTGCCTTCTTGTATGGAGACATTAAAGAAGAAGTATATGTAGAACAACCTGCCGGGTTTGAGGATCCAGCCTTTCCTAATAGAGTATATCGTCTCGATAAGGCTTTATATGGTTTACATCAGGCTCCTCGATCTTGGTATGAAAAATTGTCAACTCATTTGAAGGAAAGTGGTTTACCAGAGGTTCTATAGACAACACGTTGTTTATTAAATGGAAAGGGAAGGACTACTTGCTTGTCTAGGTTTATGTCGATGACATCATTTTTTGTTCATCTGATGACAAAATGTGCAAGGAATTTGAACAGAGCATGAAGGCTAAGTTTGAGATGAGTGCTATGGGGGAATTAACCTTCTTCCTTGGACTACAGGTGGATCAACTGAAGGATGGCTTCTTTATACATCAGACCAAGTATGTCAAAGATCTTCTTACTAGGTTTCGAATGTCTAATGCTAAGGATGCTGTTACTCCCATTAAGACTAATCATGGGTTGTGTCCTGATAAGCCTAATGATCCATCTGTTGATGCCACTCAATATCGAGCTATCATTGGATCCTTGATGTATCTGACAGCCTCACGTCCAGATATTACCTTTGCTGTTTCTATGTGTGCTAGATATCAGGCTAATCCGAAAGAGTCTCATTTGAAAGCTGCAAAAAGAATCCTTCGTTATGTGAAAGTCAAGCCTCGTCTAGGTCTTTGGTATCCCATGTATGGTTCTTTTGACTTCGTAGCTTATACTGATTCGGATTATGGTGGTGACAACTCGGGTAGGAAATCAACGTCAGGTGGATGTCAGCTTTTGGGGGGAGAATTATATCGTGGCAGTGCAAAAAGCAGACATCTGTTGCACAATCATCCTGTGAAGCAGAGTACATTGCTGCTGGATATTGCTATTCTCAGGTGCTTTGGATACAGCAACAACTGTGCGATTATGGTATGAATATCTCCAATACTCCTATTTGTATTGATAATAAATCTGCCATAGATATTACCAAGAATCCGAAAAACTTTAAAGTCACCAAGCACATAGATATAAAGTATCATTTCATACGTGACTGTTTTGAGAAAAAGCTTATTCATTTAGAAAAGGTTATTACTGATGATAATCTTGCTGATTTATACACTAAAGCTTTTGATGGACCTCGTCTTGAGTTGTTATTTCAAGTCAATGGTATGAAGAATGCCGGGTAGTTTCTCTCAAAGAACTTAAAGTTGTTTTTCATGTCTTTGTAGTGTAAGTCGTACATAGATAGAGTCATAAAAATACAAAAAGAGTTGTCTTAGTATAAGTTTTGTATATATCTAGTGTCAGAAAAATACAAAAACATTGAAAAATCGAAAATCCAAAAAATATGAATAAAGTAAGGTTACTGCGCTAAATGATCAGAAGTGACGATACTTTAGCTTTTAAGCCTGCTTAATCGTAATATAACTGATTAGTTCAGTGATTACAATTTGGGATATATCGGTAGACACAAAGTACCAAGGTTTCCTTCAATCTGAACATAAACTATACAATGTTCTTGTGGGAAACATATTCTGATTTATGGCTGAGATTGCTTGTTTTTCAGTATTGAATTGATCAAGTCCTTAAATTTTGTGAAAGATCTAGCATTACTATAAGATTTGTTCAATGAATAGGCAAGAACCTCTACCAATCATGAGCATAAAAGTAAATGTGATATTGTTATGCAAATCAATTGAATGAAAATTAAGGGGCTAATGTGGTCTTTGAGATTCGGACAAGTATGTCCTCGGGGTCTCTTTGTATACCTAGCCTACCTAAAGCTTACAACTTGGGATAGGTTGTCGGAAAGTTCGCTACATGGATCTCATAGAAAATCACGGGTTCCTTATAAATCATGAAATGCAGAAGCAAATATGTGAAATCACAAAGTAATTCAATTTAGTTATCCATAAAGAGTCTCATGATTGGTTAAGGATGTTCTTGAATATATTGAATATTTTTTATCTTAGTGCTTGTATCGATTACGAAAGTATATCTGAATGTGGGTTACATAAGTTCGCAAACTATCCAATGACATATTAGGCTACTCGGGTTACATGGTGACTGTCCTTGGCCAGGGTATGTCGAAAGTGTCATAACTCAAAGGAAACTGGATGTACCGAGTGTTTAAGAGGACAAACATACCGGTAATCGCTGTTGGGTCATGGTTCAAAACTTATAATAAGAGAATTATTTCTCACCCGGAGGCTTATGTAACATGCTAAAATGATCTAATCAGCAGTAATCATGCATAATGTGAATATTGTATAAAATAATGTATTAAGTCAAGTTAATTAGAATTTAGATTAGTTTATTATTCTGCAATTTTATTCTGAGTTATTTTTCTTTTATTGAGTCAAAATAGTATTTTTATAAGTTCTTATTGCACGAGAGACCCTATTCAAATTCTGAGTATATGTTTTGCTGAATTCCTTCATGTGAATTTTTAATGAGGTTGTGTGGTTTGTTTACAAAGAAGATTTTCTAATATGGACATTAATTTGTTTAAGTTTAGAAAATGATCTTTTCAAGTGTTATGTGAAATGTCAAAGTTATTTGAAATCTCACAATTTTCACTTGTCACCAAGTTATTAATCGGATTTGTTTAAGTTTGTGTGGTGACATTTTAGGGTTTGACAAGAAATGACCTCCCTTGATTAGTTATTTCATATTTGTTAACCCTGATTGAGTGTGATTGTAACTTGAATTTTCTGCATTATACTGTTTTGTTCTCAATGCGTTGATGAGTTCTATGGTAAGTGTGCAGTGTTCAGGTTAAGAAGATAACGTTGGAGTGCTGATTTCTGTTACTACATTGTTATTTACACGGATGATATCATGACGATAAGATCCTTGGTGTGTAGTGATAATATTTGTGATGCAGATTTGAGCATGTGAAGGATGAATACATGAACTTGTTTTTGGAATAGTTATTTATTTATGATTCATGTATTTAATGAAAATAATCAAATTTGATATTAGTTTCTTTTGAATTCATGCTGTAATTTATGACATCCTTTTGGAAACTTTACTAAGTTCTTCAGTGAATTTTTGTTGGATTGTTCATTGTTTGTTAGTTTTGTAGACGGCATCTAGTATGGGACTTAAGTGTTTCAAGATGGTTTGCCGTCATGCATATCTATGATCAAAGGAAGTTCTCGGTGTCATAATCGTTATTGGTAATGAGGTTCATATTTTAATTGATTATTTTCAGGTTTGTTTATGGTTAGTGTTTAAACCATGGGTTTTCATTCAAGATTATAATATTCGGTTATCTACTTACATTATGATTATTAATTTGGGTGATAAGCACGTTTTTAGTACAAGGCATGAACAGGTTGCTTTCTAACGAGTTTTTGCCATGTACAGATTGTGATGAAGGGTTGTGTTTTGGAAGATCGCTTGGATGAAAATCTGAAAATTTTTCAGAAACTTGCTGAAATCTGGACTATTTTCTGATTTTGATTTGTTCTTACGAAGATAACTGTTATCTTCGTTCGAAACAATTTTGTTCAAACGAAGGATATCTTTGTTTGGCTAACTTCGTTTGTGAAGTTTAGCCCGACCCATAGTTGGCCCATTGTTATTTCTGTATATAAAGGGGTTTTTCTTCGTTACTTCTTCATCAAACGAAAATTACTCTCATTTTCAAGCAAAACCCTAAAACCCAAACTCTTTTCTTTTCTCTCAATCTAATTCGTTTTCTTGATTCGTTGTGCAAACTGTGATCTAAGTAAGTGTTTGATGTTATTTTCATTCACGAAATTGATCTAGGTTTTCTATGTATCTTCGATTTGATTTATTTTGATTCTATATATCTATATTTTGAAATCATTCACTGGTTTATTCAAACGAAATTCGACTTGTACAAACGAACTTAGACTTTAGTTCAAAACGAATTTAGATTTGTGAACATGGACTTAGATATTGAATTGAACGAATTTAACTTGGGTAGAAACGAATTTAGCCCTTAGTTGATAAGGAACGAACTTAGCAAAGTTTAACACCCTTCGTTTTATCCAAACGAACTTAGACTTTGTTTATAAGTTACGAACTTAGAAGATAAGTTATAACTTACGAACTTGCATGTACAGTTTAGACCTTACGAACTTAAACTTCGTTAGGTCAAAATTGAAGTTTAGTTCTTACGAACTTAAGATCTATTTTCGTTTAGTTATTGCTTATGAATTTAGATTCTATCTTCGTTTCTGTGTACTTAACGAATTTATTGTTTATTTTCGTTCAGTTTTACTTTGCAAAATTCTTGATTAGGGTTTTTCAATTCTGCAATCCATTTATCGTGATTATTTATATTTGTTTTGATATTGTGATTGGTTTTGCAGAAATGGCGCTCGCTCCTCGTCAGTTTGTGAAAAAGCATAATCTTGCACTGAATCTTGATCTCGATCAGCATAATTGCGAACATTTTCATGAAATGTTCAACTACATTGCTCGCTCGCGATTATCTTTTGCTTTTTGTGATTCGCCGAGACTGGTTAGGCAGTATATTGATTCTTTCTGGTCCACCGCTCATGAAGTCATGGTTGCAGGACAGAGTTTTGTACGTGCTACTGTTGAAGGCACAACATTTGATTTCAATGCTGAATCGCTCCGTACTATTTTGCATCTAGGAGCAGAACCAGACGTAGAAGAAGAGGAAGACGTCGAGATGACTTACGAGTTCGAACTTCTTCTTCGCTGCTTTCAGAGAATGGGATTTGTTGGCCAGGTCAAACTTCCTTTTGATAAAAGTGGTTTTCAGGGAAGATGGAGGTATCTGGCGTATGCATTGCTCGTCTGTTTGAGCAATCGCAAGGCTGGCTTTGATCAACTATCTGCACAGATTGCGTCGCAGATGGTTGCATTGGTATATAATCGCCCTTATCCTTTCTCCCGATACTTTTGTCAGAAGTTTATTGATCAGGTTAATGCTAGGGGGAGAAAGCGATTTCTTTTGTATCCACGCTTTGTGATGGCTATAGTTAGACATTTTTGTCCTGACTTCGTATATGACCAAGGTCCTCGCTACGTTCTTCATGCTTGGCCTTCGCGTCTTTTTGCTGATCTTGAAGCCAATACGGGTAATGTGGCTGGTCTTCATGATCCACCACTTTTTGGTCACCTGATTAATCCAAACTATCGATCTCGTCTTGAGAATGATATGTTTGTGGATGATGATGTTGATGCCGATTCTGATTCTGGTACTTCTGAAAGTTCTGTTGATGGTTCTGAAGATGATTTAAGGGATGAGTCTGATGGTTCGGATGATGGAAATGATGGAGATGATGTTGATAGTTCTGATGGTTCTGCTGCTACACATGAGACAGACTCAGATGATTCTGCTGCTGCTGAACGTCGAACTAAGATGATTCATGATATCTCGGCTGTTTCTGAACGCGATCATTCACATTAGTCGTTTGATCAAGAGGGTCTTGCGTTTCATAGAGAGCGTAGAAGCAAGACTTGTCATGCTATTCCAGCTGTTTCAGATTCAGCTAACTCCATTCCTGCTGCTGAGATTGATCCTGATGTTGCAGCTCAGTATGATTCTGAATTGCGTGAGATCTTTGAAGATATGGATGATCCGGTGAACAGAGCAAGTTCGGTTAGTCCGGTGAAGAGGCAAGGGAGTGTTGACCTTCAATATACCAGAATTAAGCGTCGACGTGTTGTTGAAGCTTCTTCTGTAGCAATGCCTGATCCTCCAAGACCAATTGCTGCTGTTGCTCCTATTGTTTCACAAGCACCAGCCTTACGTCCTCTAGTGGCTCCTTCCTTATCTTATCGACTTCCTTCCGATTCGTCGCTTGGTCATCGTGTTGATCTTTTGGAGACTAGAGTTCGCACTTTGGAGTCTGATCTCACTGATACTCGCGCCGCCTTAAATTTTTTGATCAACTGGGTCAAGAATCAAGGGGGAGAAGTTCCTGAAGAGGTCTGCAGATTGTCAGCGATTCAACCAAGACGTCAGAATGACGATGATGATGCTGATAATGTTGGTGATAGGAATGTTTCTCGCCCAGTTGAAGATAAAGGAAAGGGTGCAGAGATCGAGGGGGAGACAGGAGGTGATTCAGGTTTCTAATTTTGTCTATGATAAAGATTTTTAGATAGAATGTATAATTGATTGTGTGTAATAAGTTATGACATTTTGTGTAATGAAAATGTAATATATCTTATTTCAATACAAGTACATTTCATCTTTATTATAATTGTCATGATTATTCTTTCTATTCTGGTGTTCATTTTGTGTAAATTTAAATAGATGATCCAGATTATACAGATTTATTCTTTGATGGTGATGAGCTCGAGGAAGGCAAATTTGTTCCTAAACCAAATCTAGACATATTCAAGAAACCTTATGGGTTTGATGAAGTATGGAACTCAATTCCTGAAGATCCATCAATTGAAGAGAGTAGAGTGTTGGATCAGAAGAGATCAGATGTTCGGGAAAGAATGCTTCAAGTTCCATTCAGCAGCCAAACTCAAGTTCTACATTTTATTGTGTATGCTAAGAATGGTGACGTATTGATTCCATCTGATTATGAGATTAATGTGACAAGACCATTCAATCCAAATGATTTTCCAGTTCCTCTCAGAGATGATGATTCATTACATATGGTTGATCGACATGTTCCTGAGAAAAGAGTTAATGAATGGATAGTACATAGGGAAACATGGAAACCAAATCTGTATTGGACTCATATCTCAGACAAAGATGCTGCAAAGTACAAGACAATCATCTGGAGTTGGTTTTATGATGATGAATTGAAGTTATTTGTTCTTCAAAGATCAGAAGGTTGTCAGTACTTAGCGTGGTGTGAGAGACATTTCAGGAGTTTGTGTGAAGAAGATTTACATGAGCTTGGAAATAACTGGATTATCAATCCAAGCGATGATGGCTTAGCTGATGTTGTTGGTAAGAATCTCAGAAATGATTTCTGGTTGAGAAAGAACATGAAGGATTCCGATAAACCACAATTTAAGATTGAGCCAAGATCGAAGAGAAGAGTGGTCAAGCCAGATAAAACAGTTGAGTATGTTCAACATGATATTAAATGTATGATCAAAGTCCCTGCCAAGAAATGGGCACAAGATGTCTTGGACAAGATGGATAATTGGGAAATTGATCGAAATTCTGGTGAAGCCAAGATGTATGCAGACTCAAAGAAGAAGATTTTGTTGAGAAGAGTTTATGATCCGATGCAGCTGGTGAACTTCTCAAGAAATGATCTGAGAAACTAATACGATACAGAGTGCTCATTCTTGCCATTTTGGAAGCATGAAGAAAGTAGATATCGTAAGATACTTCAACTCTGCTTACATGAAGATATTCATGCAAATAGCAAAAGATTGTTGTTTGATGAATGATCAGATTTTGAAGACTAAAGAAATCGAAGGTGCTGCTGTCAAGGGGGAGTTTGTTGATGCACGTTGATGTGACAACAGCAACTTAGATTTGATATGTCGTTTAGATTAAGACATTATGTTATTTTATGTCGTATCTATATATGTAATTGATAGATTATGGACTTTATGTTTTGGTAATGATCGATTACATGTTTTGGTGTTATATATATGTTATGTATGATGTTTGTTGTGTGTTATGCAAGTACAAACATAATATGTGTTAGGATTCCTTGTTGATGAAACACTAAGGATTATGACTAAGTCTTATATCTAACGAAGATAAGGTATATCTTCGTTAGAGGCAAACGAAGATAAACTTCGTTTGGTACAAACGAAGATTAACTTCGTTACATGGGCTGGGCAGCTAAGTTCGTAAGAACAAAGCCCAGCAAGCCCAGTTCGATCTGAAACATATATATACGAATAAATACCCTAAAATGAGGGATCATATTCGACATACACGTACTCCAGATCTCTAAGTTCGTTCTATAGCTTATAGAAACGAATATAGCATCATACGGCTGATTATCTACTTGATAACTAAATGATATACACGTTAACTAATCAAACTAGTTATCTCGTGAGGATTCCGCACTCACGACATAATAATAGACGATCTCAAAAGCGATCTGTAGCTATCGAGGGACTCACAAACTTCCAATCAGGTCCGGATCTTTTTTCTATAACAAACGGAGCGTGAAACAGGTAATCATTCAAACTTATTTGATTCATTATTTGCTAAAATGCTTTCCTTTGATTTGTTTACAGGAGTGCAAAAGTCGCTAAATCTTTTCAAGAAGATCATGGCACGAAAGAAGATCATGGGACAATATCATGTGCAACCCGAGCCGGGTTATTCAGGGAGCTTTCTAACCTTATATGATTTAAATAGTTTAGAACGCGTTGAATTGGTTAAGAGTAGGGCTAGTAGTAATTTTATGCATTATCGTTTATTCTGTAAACTAGTCACCAATCCTTTAGCTCTCAACCCTTTGGAATGGACTGACATAGAACTTAAAATGAAATACTTAAGGATTCCGTGTCATAAGGGTATTTTTGAAATAGTGTATGTTAGGATGAAAGGATACATTTTTAAGATGAGCATTGTAAACAAAACAAATGATCTTGACATCTTAAAAATGAATTTTGTTAAGGTGAAAAAAATGGTTTGGGTAATGGTCAAGATTAGATTAACATTTTATTTACTTTTTTTTTGCGTAAACCGCCCGACACTTTAATTGTGGGGGCGTTTAAGACCCCACCATGACCTTTGGGGAATGAGTCCAGCTGAAGACTCGGTAAATTTAGCGCTTCTTGGGAGGCAACTCATGTATGTGTTTTACTTTTCATGCATTAGGTTATTTCATGTTATAATAATATTACTTCTTGTTCTATTTCAGTTGAAAAAGCAAGTAATTGTGTTTTTCACTTTTGTTTTGTCTTTTCCGTTTTGATATTTTGATTTAGATGTGCAGACGGCAGGTTAATCATTAGCTATGCACGTGGTGAGGAGGAGAACATCAAGGAACAAGGTTAAACAAGCTCAAAGAGGTGTAGTGATGGTTTGAAGAAGAATCGGTTTGTGATTCAACACTCAAGACGGGGGAAATTGTAACACCCCGACAGCGGCGGAAAACTCGGGATGTAAGATAAAGCACACGCGCACATGGATATTACATAGGAATACTAAATGAGTGCTTAGGATAAACATAAATAGTCAATTTCATAACCAAACAAGCATAGTAGTAGTTATTACACACACAAGTTCAACAAAGATGATCAAATCAAGTACGAAAGGTTCCCACACAGGGGGTACGATTGAGCATATTGCCACCAAACACAAAGTACAAGCATCCAAACTCCAACCCTAAATCCTGAAGTCTGCTAATAGTCCCATGCTACCACTCCTAGCCACGATTAGCCTGATTACCTGAAAGGAATACTTAAAAGAGTCAACACAAAGGTTGGTGAGTTCGTAGGTTTGAGTATAAACAAGTAGTATAAAAGCATTTTATACCGCCAATAGATCTCAAGTATTAAGTAGTATGTAGTGGCTAGTGACCAACTTGCACATAAGTAAGCGAGCACACACAATCCTCGATAGGACCGGCTAATAGTATCAATAGAGCACACACAATCCCCAATAGGACTGGCTAATAGTATCAATAGAGCACACACAATCCTCAATAGGACCGGCTAATAGTATCAATAGAGCACACACAATACTCAATAGGACCGGCTAATAGTATCAATAGAGCACACACAATCCTCAATAGGACCGGCTAATAGTATCAATAGAGCACACACAATCCTCAATAGGACCGGCTAATATGTATCAATAGAGCACACACAATCCTCAATAGGACCGGCTAATATGTAACAAGTAGTCAAATAGCCAAAGAGTAGTAAAAGTAGTTACGACATGTATAAAAGCTTAAGTGGTATTCCTTTCACCCCGAAATAAGTAAAGAACAAGGGGCTACGAAGACTCACAGTGATCTGCTACAACGTAGTTCTGTGAGCACAGAGTATAAACACAGATATAGTAAAATATATCTACTCGAATCCAAGTATGTCTTGATGTCAACCTAATCACAAACCATTGAGCATAGATGGATACATGTATTAGTTCTCGTGATTATTTATTCACTAAGTGTCCTTGATGTACTGATGATTTGATTCACTAAAGATCTTTAAACGTTTGACTCAACAGTGTTTTTCATACACTAGACTCGTAATGAACGTCTTTGAACTCGCACTTTGATAAAGAGTATCGAATATGTCTTGATTATACCTTAATTAGGGTTTTCTTGTACATGATAGACTTGGATTACTACTAAGTATAAAATCTGATTTCTACAACTAACGAAAATAGACTTTAAATTCGTAAGGTGTATCTGAACGAAGATAGACCTTAAATTCGTAAGGTGTATCTGAACGAAGATAGACCTTAAATTCGTAAGGTGTATCTGAACGAAGATAGACCTTAAATTCGTAAGGTGTATCTGAACGAAGATAGACCTTAAATTCGTAAGGTGTATCTGAACGAAGATAGACCTTAAATTCGTAAGGTGTATCTGAACGAAGATAGACCTTAAATTCGTAAGGTGTATCTGAACGAAGATAGACCTTAAATTCGTAAGGTGTATCTGAACGAAGATAGACCTTAAATTCGTAAGGTGTATCTGAACGAAGATAGACCTTAAATTCGTAAGGTGTATCTGAACGAAGATAGACCTTAAATTCGTAAGGTGTATCTGAACGAAGATAGACCTTAAATTCGTAAGGTGTATCTGAACGAAGATAGACCTTAAATTCGTTTGAGGAGTTAAGTTTGTTTGGAGCTTAAGTTCGTTTGCTAAGTTCGTTTTGAAGCTTAACTTCATTTTGGAAGACTTAAATTCGTTTCTAGGATACTAAATTCGTTTTAAGTGTTTTTAGGACGAATTTGGGACTGTTCTAACAAAAACGAGGGTTTTGAAGATTAAAACATGTTTACGACCCAAATTTGATCACGAAAAGGTTACTAAACACTTTTAGACCCAAACCCACTAACTTTTAACACGATTTTTACACCAAAAATGGACCAAATCATCAAGAACATACACTTTGAAAAGTAAACTTTTATTTTGATGAAAATCTCAAAATTTGTTGTTGTTACCTGAAAATCGATACTAGAAATATGTTTTGATTATCACAAAGAAGCTAAAAATGCAAGAAATCTTGGTTTAACAACTCAAAATCAAATGATGAATTTTTGTGGGTGAAGATGGTGAATGTATGTGTGTGTTTTTAGAGAGAGAGAGAGGTTAGATGGGAAGAAAATGGTGAAGAAGTGGAAAAAAAAAAAATAAAAAAAATAAGGGGGTTTTCTAACCCTTTTATAGTTTTCCTTAATTAATGATTCTAATAAATGTAGGGTCTAAATGAAACATTTTCGGACTAGAATTTCTTGAATACAATCGCTTACGTCTTGAAACCTAACATTCTTATCACAATAGACCATAGACGCGTCTTATAATTATAATTTAAGAGTGAATAGACCTTCATGTGAGCACATATTCGAAACTAGAACATATCATGGATTTATTTAAATTATTTCTAAGGCGGTTGTTACATTCTCCCCCACTTAAAGGAATTGCGTCCCGAAATTCGAATTTACACAGCATGTTTCATGTTTCGCTTGCACATCAAGTTTACAAGTATTAGATTGCATGTTTAGTGCTAAGTGTATTTGCATCAAGAGTAACAAGTAGCATGCTTCACATTGAGTTTTCCAAATATCATATTGCATAATAAGCATCAAGTATCAAGTTAGGAATTAAGTCCTTAAGTTTACTTGCTACACTAGGATAATACGTTAAGCGAATAGATCCGGATACTTAAGCTTCATCTGATCTTCTCGTTCCCAAGTGAATTCTGGACCTCTACGGGAGTTCCAACGAACCTTCACCATAGTATACTTATGTCTCTTGAGCTTTTTGACTATTCGTTCTAGAATTTCCACGGGTTCTTCCTTGAAGGTTAGGTTACTGTCTACTCGTATCTCGTTCAAAGGAACATGTGTTGTTTCATCGGCTAGGCACTTCTTGAGGTTCGATACGTGGAAGACATCGTGTACGTTACTTAGCTCTTGGGGAAGTTTCAAACGGTAGGCTACTGCACCAATGCGCTCTATGATCTCAAACGGTCCAACATATCTTGGAGCTAGTTTCCCTCTCTTTATGAATCTGAACACGCCCTTCCATGGCGAAACTTTAAGCATTACTCGATCACCCACCTGAAACTCTAGGGGTTTTCTTTAGTTGTCTGCATATTTCTTTTGTCTGTCTCTTGCTTTCAGTAGATTCTCCTTGATTTGAGCGACTCTTTCAGTAGTTTCGAGGATGATCTCTGGACCTATTAGTTGCATTTCTCCAACTTCGTGCCATGCAAGTGGAGATCGACATTTCCTTCCGTACAAAACCTCATAAGGTGGACACCCGATACTTGCGTGATAACTGTTGTTATACGAGAATTCGACTAATGGGAGATGAGTGTCCCAACTTCCTCCAAAGTCTATGACACAGGCTCTTAGCATTTCTTCGAGTGTTTGAATCGTTCTCTCACTCTGTCCGTCTGACTGCGGATGGTAGGCTGTGCTCATATCGATTCGCGTTCCCAAAGCTCGTTGTAATGATCTCCAAAATCCTGAGGTAAATCGACTATCCCTATCACTAATGATTGATACAGGGACACCGTGTTTAGCTACAATCTCTTTAAGATACAGACGTGCATACTGCTCCATAGAATAATCTTCACGTATAGG
Organism: Erigeron canadensis; assembly: GCF_010389155.1. Classification (NCBI taxonomy): domain Eukaryota; kingdom Viridiplantae; phylum Streptophyta; class Magnoliopsida; order Asterales; family Asteraceae; genus Erigeron; species Erigeron canadensis. The sequence continues at coordinate 18,346,847 of NC_057769.1, forward strand.
TATGAAATGCGCTGACTTGGTCAGTTGATCTACCACCACCCATATAGCATCTTTACCACTACTCGTTCTTGGTAACTTCGTGACAAAATCCATAGTGATCTTCTCCCACTTCCAGCTGGGAAGCTCTGGTTGTGTTAGTAGTCCTCCTGGCTTCTTATGTTCTTTTAACTCTCAAACACGTTAGACACTTGCTCACGTAAACTGCCACATCGCTCTTCATCCCTGGCCACCAAAATAAATCTCGCAAGTCTTGATACATCTTATCTATCCCCGGGTGTATAGAGTATCCTGCCTTGTGCGCTTCATCCATTATCAGTTTCCTTAGTCCTCCGTACAGTGGTATCCACATCCGATCACAAAAGTACAGTCCTCCATCATTCCCTTGAGTAAACCGTTCTATCATACCTCCAAGCCCTTCTTTATCAATGTTCTCTTTCTTGTTTGCTTCTACTTGTGCCCCAATAACCCTATCCTTCAGACTGTTATGCACAGTAATGCTCATGGCTCTAATTCGTCTTGGTCTAACTCTCTCCTTCCTACTCAAGGCGTCTGCTACTACATTTGCCTTTCCGGGATGATATCGAATCTCACAATCGTAGTCGCTAAACAACTCTAGCCATCGTCTCTGGCGCATATTAAGGTCTTTCTGAGTGAAGATATGCTGGAGGCTCTTATGGTCAGTGTAGATCACACTCTTTGTCCCGTATAGATAATGTCTCCAACACTTGAGTGCAAAAACGATAGCTCCCAACTCCAAATCGTGTGTCGTATAATTCTTTTCGTGAACCTTCAGTTGACGTGAGGCATATGCAATGACCTTGCCTCGCTGCATCAGCACACATCCTAAGCCTTGACCCGACGCGTCGCAATAAACGATAAAATCATCGGTCCCTTCAGGAAGACTTAAGACTGGTGCATTACATAACTTCTCTTTCAAGATTCTGAAAGCTTTTTCTTGTTTCTCTCCCCATTCGAAACTCCTATCTTTATGTGTCAACAGTGTAAGAGGTTGTGCGATCTTTGAGAAGTTCTCGATAAATCGTCGGTAGTAGCCTGCTAAACCGAGAAACTGTCTGATCTCTGTCGGTGTCTCTGGCCTTCTCCAATTCTCTACTGCTTCTATTTTACTGGGGTCTACCTTGATTCCATCTTTGTCAACTACATGGCCCAAAAACTTTACTTCCTCCAACCAAAATTCACATTTTGAAAACTTCCCGTACAACTTTTCAGCTCTCAGAAGTTCTAATGCTTTCCTCAAGTGCACTTCATGCTCCTGTTTCGTCTTGGAATAAATGAGGATGTCGTCGATGAATACGATGATGAATTTATCAAGGTAGGGTCTACATACACGGTTCATGAGATCCATGAAAACGGCGGGCGCGTTCGTCAGACCGAAAGGCATCACTAAGAACTCAAAGTGCCCATATCTCGTGCTAAACGCCGTTTTCGGTACGTCTTCTTCACAAACTCTTAACTGATGATAGCCCGATCGAAGATCGATTTTTGAGAAGTACTTTGCGCCTTGCAATTGATCAAACAAATCATCGATGCGCGGTAAAGGATATCGATTCTTAATTGTTAACTTGTTGAGCTCACGATAATCAATGCACATGCGAAAAGATCCGTCCTTCTTCTTTACAAATAGTATCGGTGCGCCCCATGGCGATGAACTTGGTCGAATGAATCCCTTATCTTGTAACTCTTGCAACTGTGACTCGAGTTCTTGCATTTCAGAAGGTGCTAAACGATATGGTGTCTTTGCTACCGGCATAGCGTCAGGAATGAGATCGATTCGGAATTCGACTTGGCGAGACGGGGGTAATCCCTGGATGTCATCAGGAAAGACATCGGGAAATTCACGAACTATTTGTATATCAGCTAGTTTGGTTACTTCAGTTGTTGTGCTCATTAGGATCTGTTTGTGTGACTCGGGTCTCTCGCCTTGAATTTCTAATACCTCTCCCTCACTTAAGGGGATTCTAAGAATTTTTGCACGACATACAATGGTTGCATCTACCCGGGATAACCAATCCATCCCCACTATTACATCAAAGCTACCCATTTCAAACGGGATTAGATCTATATAGTATGAATGAGTATCTAGTGTTAACACACATTTAGGCACAAATTTGTCAAGTTTAGAGGTTTCACCACTAGCTACCTCTATTTCATAGCAAGCATGAGTACGGATGGGTTTCACGTTAATAATACACACGAAGTTAGTGGAGATAAAACTATGGTCGGCACCCGTATCGAATAACACAGTAGCTAGATGATTATATAAGAGAAATGTACCCGTGACAACGTTAGGATCGTTAGCAGCTTCTACTGCGTTCAAGGCAAAGACTCGGCCCCTGGCCTGCTGGGCTTGGTTAACTCTGGGAGGATTTGGTGCTGCAATCTGCAATGGATTCTGATTAGCTGCGGCTGGAATGGGTCCTCTAGCGACTCTTGGGCAAACATTCCGGTAGTGATCAGTGCTACCGCACTCGTAGCATCCTCCGTGATGGTGGGTTTCTAGCGTTCAACGGTGCTACATGAGGTGGTGCTGCTGGAGCTCTGGCAATCCTGCAATCTCTAGCCAAATGTCCAAACTTCTGACAATTCTGACAAAATCGGCATGGCACTGCTGTTGAATGATGATAAGTACAAGTAGCACACTGTGGAAATTGGCCAACATACGCCTTCTGCCCCGGCTCAACTGCTGCAAACACCTTTCCAACTCTGACCCTCTTGTCAGCTCTGAAGTCCCTTCTTTTACTGGGTTCACCAAAGTCTCTCTTCTTCTCTGCAGACCTTGTCAGTGTCCCAGCCCTAACCAAGTCATCAGTCATGGCACTGGTTCTTCGAATTGCTTCTTCAATCGAGTAAGGAGGAATGCCAGTCAGGGTGTTACGGATCTGAGGAATGAGACCATAGATGTATCTCTCAATCAACTTTGACTCAGGAGTCACCAAATGTGGTACCAATCTAGCCAACTCTTGAAACTTGCTAGTATACTCTGCATGGCCAGATCCCACCATGGTGTGGTGCCAAAACTCTTGCTCAATCTTCTGCATCTCATTTAGTGGACAAAATCGGTTCTTCATCATCTCTTTAAACTGATCCCATGGTGTCTCGAAAGTAGTAGTTCTTCCACGGGCTCTTAACAAAGTATTCCACCATGACAGTGCATCATCGGTGAATGAACCTCCAGTGAATCTTACCCTCTGATGAGATAGACATTCACTTATGTCCATGACTGCTTCCAACTTCTCCAACCACTTCATAAACACATAAGCTCCTCCTTTCCTGTTATAATCTAGGGGGCCACACTTCTTAAACTCGGTGTAACTGCAACCTCTTCTCCCCATAGCATACTCATCATTTCTAGGAATTCTTCTGGGTCCAAGGCCCACATACACACCATCATCAACAAACTCCACTTCGAGGTCAAAGTTCTCTGGTTCTTGATTCACTTGTTGCGGTGCAACTCTTACAGGTTCAGCTTCAACTTCAGGTGCTCTTCGGTTCTGGTTCGGGGCAGCACCCATTGCAGCAGTCACTTGTTCGATGATAGTAGGCATTGAAGCTACTAACTGCTCTGCAATGATAGTAGCTAAATCAGGGTTCTCGCCATAACCCATGCCATCACCACGGCCACCACGACCTCTACCACGGCCTCTTCCTTGCTGCCCTCCACGACCTCCTCTCGGGTTGCCACGACCACCTCCAGGGTTACCACAACCAACACCATTATCTTGTGCTTCGACATTCGGGTTTGCTCTTGTTCGCACCATTTTTCCTATATTAGGAAAAGACGGGTTCGACGTTAGAATGAAGGAATAGTCGTTCGTGACGTCAATTACGCACTCTCAACACACTCATGTTAGTTTTCTAGAATCCTAAACATTTTACTTTCAAGATTACATGTAATTCAAGAGATTGAGCATTATGTCTGAAAAGTGAACATTATCATCAATATCAATCATGCAACACATAGTAATATTATAATAGAATCTTCGTTTCATGAAAGATAGTTTGCAAGATGAATACTACAACCATTTCAACTTAAATGAAAATTTTTAATTCCGATTACTTTTCGACAGCCAACGTGTGGTCCGGATCTAACACCTACGTCCGTTGCACTAGCGGTGTATGTATACAGGGTGTACCAGCGGCTAACCCTCCACACCTCTAGTACATCTAATGCAAGGTCGGCTCACGGTACTGACATGCTCCCTAGATATTGGCAAAGGTATGTATACAGAGTGTACCAGCGGCTAACCCTCCACCCGACCAATACCTATTGAACATGCCAGAGTTGCTACCACGCTCTAACCATCTAAGGCACGATCCATGTTGCCATCAAGTCCATAGAAAATATACCACACGCGAAAAGTTGATCAGGCTTTTCTGTGATGATATATCGCCATACTTCCTTGCTAACAACACTTCATATCGCTAACTTATTATTATTATTTAAATTTAACACATCTCATAGATCGAATACCAATAGCATGAGTACACGTGGCAAGGTAGCATGGTTCTAGGGTCTGCGCATGAATGGGTATAATAGCATGAATATCGCAGATATAGATAAAATCCATAGAGTTTGAATGCACACATAATTCCTATCATGCATGCAACGTGCGGCTCCTAAGTTATAATCTAGGCAAACCACCTAATTCACTATAACCACGGCTCTGATACCAATCTGTAACACCCTGACAGCGGCGGAAAACTCGGGATGTAAGATAAAGCACACGCGCACATGGATGTTACATAGGAATACTAAATGAGTGCTTAGGATAAACAAAAATAGTCAATTTCATAACCAAACAAGCATAGTAGTAGTTATTACACACACAAGTTCAACAAAGATGATCAAATCAAGTACGAAAGGTTCCCACACAGGGGATACGATTGGGCATATTGCCACCAAACACAAAGTACAAGCATGCAAACTCCAACCCTAAATCCTGAAGTCTGCTAATAGTCCCATGCTACCACTCCTAGCCACGATTAGCCTGATTACCTGAAAGGAATACTTAAAAGAGTCAACACAAAGGTTGGTGAGTTCGTAGGTTTGAGTATAAACAAGTAGTATAAAAACATTTTATACCGCCAATAGATCTCAAGTATTAAGTAGTATGTAGTGGCTAGTGACCAACTTGCACATAAGTAAGCGAGCACACACAATCCTCGATAGGACCGGCTAATAGTATCAATAGAGCACACACAATCCTCAATAGGACCGGCTAATGGTATCAATAGAGCACACACAATCCTCAATAGGACCGGCTAATAGTATCAATAGAGCACACACAATCCTCAATAGGACCGGCTAATATGTATCAATAGAGCACACACAATCCTCAATAGGACCGGCTAATATGTAACAAGTAGTCAAATAGCCAAAGAGTAGTAAAAGTAGTTACGACATGTATAAAAGCTTAAGTAGTATTCCTTTCACCCCGAAATAAGTAAAGAAAAAGGGGCTACGAAGACTCACAGTGATATGCTACAATGTAGTTCTGCGAGCACAGAGTATAAACACAGATATAGTAAAATATATCTACTCGAATCCAAGTATGTCTTGATGTCAACCTAATCACAAACCATTGAGCATAGATGGATACATGTATTAGTTCTCGTGATTATTTATTCACTAAGTGTCCTTGATGTACTGATGATTTGGTTCACTAAAGATCTTTAAACGTTTGACTTAACAGTGTTTTTCATACACTAGACTCGTAATGAACGTCTTTGAACTCGCACTTTGATAAAGAAGATCGAATATGTCTTGATTATACCTTAATTAGGGTTTCCTTGTACATGATAGACTTAGATTACAACTAAGTATAAAATCTGATTTCTACAACTAACGAAAATAGACTTTAAATTCGTAAGGTGTATCTGAACGAAGATAGACCTTAAATTAGTAAGGTGTATCTGAACGAAGATAGACTTTAAATTCGTAAGGTGTATCTGAACGAAGATAGACCTTAAATTCGTAAGGTGTATCTGAACGAAGATAGACCTTAAATTCGTAAGGTGTATCTGAACGAAGATGGACCTTAAATTCGTAAGGTGTATCTGAACGAAGATAGACCTTAAATTCGTAAGGTGTATCTGAACGAAGATAGACCTTAAATTCGTAAGGCGTATCTGAACGAAGATAGACCTTAAATTCGTAAGGCGTATCTGAACGAAGATAGACCTTAAATTCGTAAGGTGTATCTGAACGAAGATAGACCTTAAATTCGTAAGGTGTATCTGACCGAAGATAGACCTTAAATTCGTTTGAGGACTTAAGTTTGTTTGGAGCTTAAGTTCGTTTGCTAAGTTCGTTTTGAAGCTTAACTTCGTTTTGGAAGACTTAAATTCGTTTCTAGGATACTAAATGCGTTTTAAGTGTTTTTAGGACGAATTTGGGACTGTTCTAACAAAAACGAGGGTTTTGAAGATTAAAACATGTTTACGACCCAAATTTGATCACGAAAAGGTTATTAAACACTTTTAGACCCAAACCCACTAACTTTTAACACGATTTTTACACCAAAAATGGACCAAATCATCAAGAACATACACTTTGAAAAGTAAACTTTTATTTTGATGAAAATCTCAAAATTTGTTGTTGTTACCTGAAAATCGATACTAGAAATATGTTTTGATTATCACAAAGAAGCTAAAAATGCAAGAAATCTTGGTTTAACAACTCAAAATCAAATGATGAATTTTTGTGGGTGAAGATGGTGAATGTATGTGTGTGTTTTTAGAGAGAGAGAGAGGTGAGATGGGAAGAAAATGGTGAAGAAGTGGAAAAAAAAAAAAAAAGGGGGGGGGGGGGGTTTTCTAACCCTTTTATAGTTTTCCTTAATTAATGATTCTAATAAATGTAGGGTCTAAATGAAACATTTTCGGACTAGAATTTCTTGAATACAATCGCTTACGTCTTGAAACCTAACATTCTTATCACAATAGACCATAGACGCGTCTTATAATTTATAATTTAAGAGTGAATAGACCTTCATGTGAGCACATATTCGAAACTAGAACATATCATGGATTTATTTAAATTATTTCTAAGGCGGTTGATACAGAAATATGGTTAAAAATGAAGAGTTTAGCGATGTCTTGGTATTTTGGCCATAACTTGTTCATCCGACGTCCGTTTTCGACGAGTGACCAGGCCACGACACCGAGAGACAGAGGTTTACAACTTTGATTTTGAGCTCCAGGTTTGACCAGCGTCGCTGGGACCACTAAAGCGCCGCTAGTTGCACGGGCTCTTCACCAGCCCCGCTGGGCACCTTGCCAGCGCCGCTGGGCGGTCCAACAGTAGTTCGAACTTCGTTTTAAACCCTGTAAACACATTCCTAACCCCTCTCAATCACCCAACACTTATGAAGAGCTACTCAAACCTATGTTAGCACATCGAGATCACCGAAAAAAACAAAAAAAAATCAGAAAAATCCAAAAAAAATTTCAAAAAATCAGAAAATACCAAAAAGAAAAGAAGGTGGAGACGCATAAATGGATCGCCATCAAATGGAGACGACGCAAGTCATTGAAGATTCAACATCATTCAAGTCGCTCCGCAAATGCCATCTTCAACAACAATCATGCAATACTAGACCCGGGAAGTTTCGTTAATCCTGTTTCTATTTAATTTTTACGTGTTTTTCCTATTACCCTTTGTTTTCTATGTTTAGTACAACGAGGACGTTGTACAATTTAAGTGTGGGGGGATGAAATAGGAAAAACCCTTGGTCTAATTGCTTGATAATTCAAAAGTTTTCTACTACTTATTTCATGCAAATTTTAAAGTTTTTAAGTGTCTGAAAACTATTTTGAGAATATAAACTTTGCAAGTAGACAAAAGATGACGATAATTAAGCAATGTTAGCTTGGTAGGATGAACGGTAGTTCTGGCAAATTCTGGGCTAGACATTGCTTTTCATGATACTTATTATGTGGTTGCACATTTCCAGTTAGTTAGAATTGTTAGCTTATGTAACATCCTAAATATTTTATGTTGACCTTCCGTTAGTCAAACGTTAACCGTTTGTTGGGTCGTTAATTTCTTTAAGCGTTAACTAATATTTGTGTTGTTAGGGGATGATTAATGGCCCTATATGTGATTATGTTATTGAGTTATAAGAAGTTAATATGGTGTGTCGGTTCACCATTATGTGCCTAAGACGTTAATTGGTCATTTGTTAGTGTATATATTAGCTTCGGGCCTTAGTTTTTAGGCTAATATGACTTTTTGGGCTTGTTTGTGTGGACTTTAGCCAAGCCCAATCCTTATGGACGAAAATTAGACATTAAATCTGCTTCATTAGGGTTTTCAAGTCTTGTAACCTCCATATTTAAGTTACCATAAACTCACAATTAACATATATCACAATTATAAGATCCCTTACGTGAGTTTTTGCTATTTCTTTCTTATCTCTTCATCTTTTTCCATCAAAATTCGTGGCTATATTCTGGATTAAGAGTAAGTATGTCTTTCTTTTCAATATATGATTTATTAGAATGATCCTTGCTTATGTCTAGAGGTTTTCATACCGAAAAGAATCGCTTAAATCGGTTAAGTAATGAAGTAGAAATCATGTTTTGAAATGTCATAAGTATAATTAAAAAATTAAAAAGCAGCAGGTGTTCATGCTACGAGCCCGTCGAATGCAATGTCTCATCCGATGACATCATGCTGCTGATGTCAGCATCTATCAGAAAAGTATGCCTTTGGTCCCTGTAGTTTCGAAGTTAACGTTTTCAGTCCCTAATGTTTCAGACTTGACCGTTTCGTCCATAATGTTTTAAGGATGACACTTTTGGTCCCTGATGTTTCAAAATTTGCCACTGTTAGTCCTTGAAGTTTGAAAAATGACACTTTTGGCCCCTGATGTTTTGATACTTATCACTGTTGGTCCTTATAGTTTCAGATCTGACACTTTTGGTCCTTATAGCTTCAAAATTTACAGTTTTGGTCCTTTTTAGTTTAAAAAACCGTTGTCTTGATGTGAACCTTTAGTTGAGTTATGTCGCTCTGCGAGTGAAGAATCACCGACCTATCACCGCTGTCTCAGCTATTAAAGATGATAATATTGTATGACTGCTTTTGTATTTAGCTAGCGAGCATGACTATAGTGTAGGCGTATATCTAAGTAGTGACTCACAAGTACACACACTTTGAAATATAAATATGCCTTGCTAGTAGCTAGTGGTTCTGATCGCTAAACAAACCTTAATTGAGTGCTTAACTAGTCAGCAGAAGGTAGTAAGACTGAGCTGTAAGACATGTGGAAATATAGAACTGTTTTAGAGGTATTAACACAAATAAAAAGATAGCTTTTAGTTTTGATTGACCAATTATCTTGCGTCTAGCTATAGCTTACTGATTTTGTCTTAAAGCTTTCTCGAATCATTTTGCATGACTTTTCTTCAAATGTTTTAATGAAATCGAATAACTTGAACACTTAAGTAGTCTGCCCATCATTGATTTATTTTCTTGGACTATTTGCTTGAGGACAAGCAAAGACTTAAGTGTGGGGGTATATGATGAACGTCCATTTTGTGATTATTTTCTATATCGTTAGGTCGTGTTTTGATGTCTAAATGAGTTAAAAAATGTGAACTTTTGGTACTTGATGGGATGACATGTTATGATAGATTCACAAAGCGTGCAAGTGAAGGAAAACGTCTCCACTCAACTTAACACGAAGCCGCAAGACATTTGGACAAAGACTAGCAAGCGGAAGATGAGGAATTCGAGGCCAACATGAAGCATACGACCAAGTGTTAGTATTTTGGGCATAACTTCTTCATACGGACTCCGTTTCTAAGGAGCAAGCTATCCACGGAAAGGCGAGAGAAAGATTTACTACTTTCATGTTGATGTCCAGGACCAGCGCCGCTCACATAAAGCTCTAGCGCCGCTGGAAGTCATCCTGAAGCCAACCAGCAGAGCTGGAACATCACCAGCGGAGCTGGCAGCCAACCAACGGAGTTGGAAGTCAGCCGTTCTAGGGTATTTTCACCAGATCTAAACCCTCGTACCACCTCCATATCATCCGAAAGATCAAACATCAATTATCAACAACAATCATCATTTAAATCATCATTAATAAGTCAAATTAATCAGGGTTCGTGTTGTTGATTCGAAGGAGCGGCATCAAGGACTGCGTGACTTTGATATCCCTATTAGTTTGATCCCTCTTTTACTTTTTTTTATTGTTATTAGGGTTACAATTGCAAGACTATTTTATTTGACAATTATTAGTATGGATTTATTTATATTGATGATTGTTAGTATTATTTGTTTTGCCATGAGTAGCGAAATTAATATGCATCTGTTTGGATAATGTGATCATGTCTATATAGTGATGTTATTTAATTATAATTGTTGAACTCTTTTATGCTTGACTGTCGATCCATAAAAGTTTATGTTTAATTACTTGAATGAATATGATATTATAATTAAAGTAGGTTGGGGACTTGATCGGAAACCAAACTGCTTGGGTGACTTGACAGGAATCCCAGTTAAACTATAAAGGTTAGGTCATAAAAACAGACTTAGTTTATAGTGTTAATTAGGGGACTTTACAGGAATCTTAATTAAAGGGTTAGGTGACTTGACAGGAATCTTGACCATTTAAACCGGGGGACTTGATAGGAAACTTGGTCGTGATTAGTCGTTCAACAGTTATGAGTAATTGGGTAGATGATCTATGTGGCATAACTGTTTCCAAGTAGATGTATCGTTTTTAATATTATTGTTTTGAATTTACTTGTACAAAATCTTTTCGTTGTGTCTTCCGACACAATCTGCCCCGGTAATACCAGATTTGCATTTTATTTTTATTAGTTTAATTGGTGAGAAACACCCAACAATCTTAGAATTACACTTAGCTGCATTCTTAGAACATAGTCCCTGAGAACGATCCTGGTCTTACCGATTTGCTATACTATAAACGAACGGACCCACTGCCTGTGAGTGAGTGTAGTAGAGAAGTTAACCTTGTAATATAAATTTAAAACTTGTTAGGAAAATATAAGTTAAACTTCCCGCTCATCAGGTGGCAGCTTGAGAAGGACTTGCAGTTGGCATAAAAGCCACTGACTTTGGAAAAAGCAACCTGCAATCCTTAAGATCAGGGTCATTGGGCTCGTATAGAAGGGGGTGGAGGCTAAGGGAGTTTTGGTGCATTTTCTCATGAGAATGAGTCTCTTGAATAGATTTGTTAGAAATGAAGATATGCTGGTCAGCTTGAGAAAGATTTGTGAAGTCCCTTCACACGATGGTTTAACCCACGAGTGTAGAATGACAAGTCAAGTATTGAACTAGAATGGACTAGTATCACTTTAAATATAAATGCAAGTAAATAAATAAAGTAATATAAGACTTAAAACAATAAATAATTGAATAAGTAAATGGTGAGACACAATGTAATTTTCAAGTATATTTTATTTACTGATGTTAAAGAAAATACAAGATTATTTTGGAACCTAGCTAATACAAATGTAAGTATCTAAACAATCTATGAATTACAAGTAATCTATATTTGCTAAATAATCTCCTTGATCGAAACACTTAAAGTTGTGAAGTATAACTGTTTAGATCGAGAGTATTTAGGCAAATTCACCAAATTGCAAAAAGTGATTTGGACGAGGAAAATGACTTGGTATTTATAAGCAAAAAGAATTAGTATTAATTCTTTTTGCCGTACAAATAAAGTTTCATAGATTTAAGAAAATAATATTTATTCCTTAAATGTATTGATTAAAGTACAAGGATAAAGTCACATTGATGTGACCTTTCATACTTTAACCAACCACCTTTACACGCGTGTAAGAACTTTTAACAAAGGACCAATGGATTGTACGGATAAAAGTGTGCAAAGGCAAATAAGTCAATTCCTCGTAATCAGTGTTCAGACTTGTAAGGTCTAGAACACTGACAAGGACTCCAGTCAGGAGATCTGGTAAAACTGCCAGTGGGCTCCGTCATTTGTCAGTCTTCTTTCTTCAGGCTTCAGTCTTTGACTTCAGTGAGAATGTTCTTCAGTAGGATGATCTTGACTGGAGTGAAGTCCAGTAAACCAATCTGGTGTAATCTATATTCCTGTACAAGTAAATGGTTCACTGGCCTTCTCATAATTTCTGGACAAATCTGCAGAAGACTCTAGTCTTTACGTCTGGAGTGAGTCCAGTAGAACTGGACCTAACAAATTCCCCCTATTTGTTTAGAAATTATGCAATGACTTTCAAGCTTCTATCTATACAAGTTTGTGCTTGAAAAATCCTTGAACCTTTGACTAAGTCTGATTTAAGTTACTGGAAAACACTTTATAGATCATCAGTGTTTCCAGTTTATACATTTTAATATTTGCTAGACTTAATCTGATCAAATACCTATGGAAATAAAGCTTGCAACTTATATATATAGACATCAACTGGTGAAAAGTTATAACTTTACATAAAAACAATACAAGTACATGAAAAAGAGTTAGGCCCTTCTTTTTTCAGCATGTCCTGAAGCTTCTTCAGTGGCCTTTCTCTTGGATGATGGTGATGATAGTACTGAATCTGCTGCTTTTTAGCCTAGACCAACTTCTATCTGGGCTTTCCTGGCCCATTCTTTACTAATCCTCTTCATGAAGTATTTAGCATCAGATGACACATCTTTACCTCTGAAGGAAAGACCAATTTCCCTAAGCTCAAACCAACCAAAAGCTTTTACAGATGTGTTCCTTCTTTCATCTGTGAAGTTTTCATCTCTGTAAAGCTTGACATGAAACTTTGAGAAGTTTTCATGGTTTTCTACAAGCATAATCTCAGCACTTCGAATTGTTCTTGAGTCAACTCTGTAAGACATCAGAAAATCATACCTTTCCTTAGTCTTTGCATTATGAACCAATTCATCAATTTCCTTAGACATTTTCCTCTGCTCGACAGCTTCTTGATTTTTTGTCTTGTTTATCCTTTTAGAAGTGTTCAAGGGAATGAAGGTCCTAAGATTTGCATCTCCAGCAGCCTTTGTTTGTTTGGCAGGAGCCTTGGGCAAGCCCTTGATTTTTCTTCTATATTCATTCTCTAGAGCAGTAGCATTCTTCCTTACTTGTCTCTGGAGTTCCACCAACTCATCTTTCCTCTGGGCAATTAGATCCAGTATACTCACCCCATATATTTCTGAATCATAGACCTGTTCTTCTTGAGTACATGGATTGAACATGAATATCATCCAAGGCTTTCAAACATTTATGAACTCTGGGATCCTCCTTCATCTTTTTATAACATAAACATGAATGCCTAACCTGCCAGCATTGTAAGAATCCAGAGTCTCATGTCTGGCCATCTCCATTCTGTGAGCAACTAAGTCATCCTTCATACTTTTCTTGAAAATCTCTATCATGATGCACTCTTGCTCCAGTCTCTTTGCCTTGGCCTCATCAGCAGAGTCGAATTACTCAACCTCTTCAATCTCTTCTCCAGACACCACATGTTTTCTTCTAACCTTCTTCAGTGTGGTTGGGATGTCTGAGAACTCTTCAAACTGTGGCTCACTGGCATCAGTACCAGCAGCTTCTTCTTCATTCTGAGCATAGAGCCAGAACCACCAACTTCTTGTGCACTGGCATCAGTACCAGTCACAATTTCTTTTTGCACAAAGGCTTTAGTGCCAAGGACTTTTTCAACAGCTTCCTTCTTTAATGCAACTTCAGATTTTTCCCCCTTGGAAGCATCTCCAGGCTGGAAATGATTCCAAATTTGGTCAAGTCTATGCCTGTCAGACGAGCCAAAAGTTCTTCCAGCCACTGGAGTGATAGCATTCATAGTCTGCCTAACTAAAGTCACTTCTTTTTTAATAATTTCAATTTCTTAAGGAAAGTGCTTCGGCAACTGGTTATCAATCATTTTGACCATTTGGGGCAACAACCCATCTGGAACAGTCCTCAAGACGACCCCAGATATCTCTTTAGAGAGTTCCTTCAGCATGTTCCCCCTGAATTTTCTAACAATTTCATCACTGAAGATGCAGACAACAGTATCTTGGTCTAGGGTTGGCCTACTTTCAACATTACCAACTCTGGTGGTCAAGCCCTGAACTTCTCTGGTCAGATCTGCCAATGGTTGTACAAGTTCTGCTTTCAGGGCAGTCTGAACAGAATTCACCAGTTGTTCCTCCAAGCCCTGGACTGCCACTTTGATATTTTCAGAATTTTTATTAGTGACTTGTACCAGTTTGTCCATCTTCTTAAAAACTAACTTTTCATTACCAGCAAAAATGGTCGTTTCTAACTGCATGTTGTTTGAAATTAACGATTTGAAGTCATAAATAACCTGAGAAGAGGTTTGGAGGGATCTTTCCAGGTCCGCCACCTTACTTAAAAGGCCTTGGACCTCCGTTGAAGATGAGGTGGAAAGATTCCCTGAAATGTTAACATTTCTGGTGATCGAAGAAACTGGCACTTCAACCCTTGTAATATTTTCAACTGTGTGAAGGGTAGCCAGATCTTCTCCAGATTTAGTGGATTGAAAAGGTGAAACTGAAGGGATTGTTGTTGAAATAATGGAAGTGATTTGTGGTAGTGCAAAGAGGGATTCTGGTGGTAGTGTTGTTGTTGATTCTGGTGGTGTTATTGTTGTTGTTGTTTCTGGTGGAGGTGATGGAGGTGGTGGCATATCTGAGAGAGTAGACTGGGTGACCGTTGCAACAGTATGATCCACTTCATCTTCACCAAGAAAATTCATGTTTACATCAAAATCATTTCCTTCAGACATTGGGGAATCCACCATATCCCAATCTGGACCTGTCCCAACTGTCTGGTCATCCACTTGAACATTTTCCATCATTCTATTCAAATCAATGTGAGCCTCATGCTCCAAATTTCCTTCCCCGTCATTTTCCCTTTCAACATTAGTATTTTCTTCAACAATTAACGACCTATCCTCATTCATAATATCCATAGCTGAAGAAGTTGAGACTGGAATAACCATAGGTGAGGCTCCAGTCATCCCAGCATGTGCAAGAGTTGTGTCAGAAGTATGGCTATCAAACATTTGTTGTGCTGACACGGACTCTACTGAGAGTTGGCCTGACTCTCTAATTTCTTCACCACTTCCTCCTACAAGAATGTTGGAAGTGGTTGCTTGTGGGTTTCCCAGATTGACATCTCTAGAATCCTGTTGGGAGGATTCTGGATGGTTGGCTTCGTACCTATGAGATGTGACCAAAACACCATCTCTCTTAAGACGTCGTGTTTTATTTCTTGGTCTGGTGGGGTTTATTGGAATATTAACATTTGTCTGTTGTGGGTCAGGAGCCACCTGGGTAACTGGTGGCACTCTTTCAACAATGAGGATTTCAGTAGGTCCTCATTATTTTGAGGCCTGCCCGAAGCCTCTCCTGAGCCAGCTTGTCTTGCAGTGTCAGTTTCTTCCTCTACTTCCCTTTGGAATTTATGAATCATATTTTGAGGAATATCAATTTCATTTGTATTTGATTTTAAATTTGTGGGATCCCTCATATACTCACATATAGAAAAATGGGTGGTTTGAAAATCATATTGATCACCCATTGCACTTTTAAAAATTAAGATAAAAATCTAATAAAAGGTACAAATGCTTTTCTACCTTTGACTTTTAGTCTTTCAACAAGATCATCAAACAAAATTTGGGCAAAATCTATCCGATACCCATGCCATAAGCAGTATGCAATAGTGAGCTGCGTCTTGCAATAGTGAGCTGCGTCTTGCAATAGTGAGTTGCGTCTGGTTGATCTGATCAAGCCCTCCAAAGCTTCCACCTAGAAATTCAACCAAATGAGTGAAGAAGAATCTCCATTAGTCTGTTAAACAACTCATGTAGATGGTACCCTTTCTTAACAACTGACCATGTTCATCAAGAATTTCAGTGTGGCCCATAGTCTGCACACCTCCTTTCTATTAATGCCAGAAGGGAGAGTGGTTGGCATCTCGTTGTCATCAAAGTAGTTTAATTGGAGAACCTCTCTAAAAATATCAATAGAATGATTAAGAGGGGTCCCTGCTTAAGAGTATAGCTTATAACTGTTAGGTCCAATTTTTCTAAAAACTGGATCTCTCCAGTTGCATCTGGAGAGCATGAAGAATTGTCCGAAATATTTGAAGTCCAGTTGCAATGTACAGTTTATGCAACTGACGACTTCCTCCAGTTGAGATCTGAAGAAAAACAATCTGAAGACATTCCAGTTGAAGTCAAAGACAACAAGTGGAAGAAAGGGAAAGGCAATGGCAGCGAAGCCTAGTTGACTTTATTTAACACACACACAAAGCATTATTTGCTAATACTTTTGTGTGCTGTCAAACATATTTATATGTCGAAGTTGAGATCCCAATGCTCAACCTTCGACTATAAATAGAGGTCCTTGCCCAAGCAAACACATACATTCTGCAATATTGGTGAACTTGTGCAATATTCTCTCAATCGTAAAAAGGAACATTTCACAACTTTAAGTGTTTCGATTGTTAGGAGAATTTCCAAGTATAGATCAATTGTATTTCATAGGTTGTTAGGATATTTACATCTTTGTATTATCTTGGTTCCGCAACAATGCTGTATTTTATTTAACCATCAATAAATAAAATACAATTGAAAAATACATATTGTCTCACCATATTTACTTACTTGTCATTTACATTATTGCATTGTATTTATTTATTCAAACTTGTCACCTTAATAATAACTTTCCAGTTAACCTGGTACACTACTCACTCTAAACTGGTCACATCCAGATTAAGTGATAGTGTTGCAAAGTACAGTCACCATTGACATAGAGGTGTCTTCAACACCCATCTAGTAATAGTTGGGACTAATAAGTGGTATCAGAGCAGGCAGGTTGAATTGTTTCAATTCTATAACGTAGGTCTGCTTGATGGCTGCTGAAGGTGAGAATAGTTCTGGTCCCCAAAATGAAACTAATCCTAATCCTAATATTAATGTTACAACTCCTTTGAATACCAATCATCCTCCTCCTCCTCCTCCTCCTCCAGTTCCGAAATTTGATGGGAATGGTGAGACCTTTGGTACATGGAAAGCTAGAATGCTCTTGCATTTTGGTAGGATAGAGAGGTATATGTTGAAAATCCTCAAGGATGGACCATATATACCCATGTCCAGTGGTGTTAGTCCTCTTCTAGACCCAACTGGTAGAAGAGGTACCAGGGAAAAGTCTGAGGAACATTGGTCAGACGAGGATCGCAGGATGGTTGATCTTGATACCAGACTGAAAAACATGATCCTTGCTGCTGTTCCTGAGGAACTAATTCCAACACTTGTGTTGTTTCCTAGTGCTAAATCCATGTGGGATGAATTAGTTCTCCAGTTTGAAGGAGGAAATGACACCATTGTCACCAGAAAGGTTGCATTAAACAAGAAGTATGAATCCTTCTTTGCTCTTCCCAATGAAAGTTTAACTGGTACTTACACCAGATTTACTGGCCTAATTAATCAACTTAGAGGCTTGGGAGTGGAGAAGGATAAGGATATTCTTCTTGAGAAATTTTGTGATATATTGCCATCTAAATGGGCACACATGGTTCTTGTCTTAAGACAAGGTAAGACCTTGCACAACCATACTCTTGCTTCCCTATATGGAGCCTTCAGATTTACTGAAGATAACGTTGCTGCAAGGTTATTGGCTGAGCAAGATGCCTTAATCCATGCTCAAAGTTCCAAGGTCGCCAGCTTAACTGGGCAACCTTGTGCTGCTTTAATGTTTGTTGAGAGTGTCCAGTTACATAATATGAAGGAGATGTTAAACAACTAACTGAACTCTGGCCTTACCACTAATCTTAGTAATGGTTGTGAGGAAACTGACGATGATGATCTGGTAGCCATGATTGCTAAAACCTTTAACAGGTTTAAGGATAAATCTAATCGATTTAATGGGTCCAATAATGCTTCCAGTTCCAATTTTCTGGATAAGGCTAATCTTATCTGCTATAAGTGTGGTAAGAAAGGTCATTTCATGAAGGAATGCAGATCTAGTTAGATGAACAACCAAACTGGTCCCGTTGTCCCAAACTTTGTCAAATCTGATGATTATATGGCCAAATATAAGAAGCTTAAGGCCCAGATTGCCCTCATGTCTCTTGAACAAGAAAAAGAGAAAGAAAAGAACAAGTGCATGATGGCTCAAACTGAAGGGAAATGGGAACTCTCTGATGACTCATCCAATGATGAAGAAGAGATTAGAGGTAAGTGTTTCATGGCATTAGAAAATCAACAACCAGTGGTAAAAGATGATGTTGTTTCTGGAAGATGGGTGGACATCACTTTAAAAAAGGTAAGAGATTATAATGTTGAGTTGGATACAGAACTGAAACTGGACATTGTTGAATCATTAAATGATGAAAATTCTTGAGACTATGAGAACTGATTGTGAAAGATATCTTGAGACTGTTTTAACTGAGCTAAATAATATGAAAATTCTTTAACGATTTACAAAGTGTCCAGTTGGCTCTCAAGCAATCAGATTTAAAAATTGAGGCATTGGAAAGAGAACCAAAAATTAAAATATGATCTTGAAAAAGAACACATGGTTATCAAATCTTGGGTACAAGCATCTGGTAAAAATTATGATGCATTTTCTAAAACCATTGATGCTTAAGAAACTGCCTGGAAATCTGGTGATCTCCAGATGGCAGCTATTTTACCTGTTATTCACCAGATGCCTTAATCAGTTAGAGTTGAGACTCCATATGACTCCTCTAACATTGCCAAATCTGAATCCATTGAGACCACCCCTGTTGAGGTCAAAACTGGAGCCAAAAAGGCTAAAGCTCAAGTTAAAAAGGAAGCTGGTGATGTTCCTTTGCCTCAAAAGTCCAAAGAGCCCAAGACTCCCCAGACAAAAAATTCCACTGAACCTAAGTCCAAGGTTCAGCAGCCTGATGAAAGTAACTTTTTGCTAAAACTGGAGAGTCAACTCCAAAATTTATCTAGGCAAGTACAAGGTTGTACTGCCAGAATCAAAAATTTGGAAGGAGCTTCATCTTCTTCAGTTGCAAAACAATTTGTTAAAACTCCTCTCTTAAAACAAAAACAAAAACAATCAGCTCAGAAAGGAGCAAAATCTGAAAAGAAAAAGGAGGTTGTTGTTCCAATCAAACCAATTGTTTTTACTCCTAGAATCAACCACCCTTACATTAGTGATGTGATCCTTGTGGTATTTGGAGAGGGACTTGGTATTCTTGTCCAGTGTCTTCTGAATATCCTCCACGCTTGTTAAAAGGTTTAAGATATCGGTTTGGAAAGACACAAACTGGATGTCCAGTGACAGAGGGGAAGGTGCCACTAGACCTGCTCGGAATGCAACAGCTACAACTGGAGGAGGTACATAAAGTGAAGGTTCTCCAGTTGTTGTTGCACCAGCTGAAGGAATAGAAGTTGTTGAAGAATGAAAGGGAAGAGATTCAATGTGACGTTCATGCTGAGAATGCTCAGGTGTGAACGTCGGCGATGGTGGTGTAAGAATGTGTCTATTTCTAGGCACATTCATGGATGAAAGTAGTTGTCGAGAGGCGAATGTTGGGATTTCTTGTAAGGAGGAGAAGTCAAGTGGTGAACCTGAAACTTGTGATTCTTGGGGTTGACCAAGGAGAGAAGGGAACTGATCAAGTACAGTTGCATCAGCCATCTCCTGGTCAGATTCAGTCTCAGATGAATCCGAAGATTCAAGCTGAAACTCACCCTCATTTATGCCAAGATCCATAAATGTTGGGGGTGGCTGAACAGGTTGTTTAGACTCCTGATGACCAGTTTGAGTTTCCTCAATGGTTTCATCAGTTATAGGATCCGTTGCCGAAGCATCTTCTCCCTGAAAAGAGGTAACTAGAGCCTCAACTACAACTGCTCTTTCCTCAGTTGCCGTATTATGGGCTTGTGATTCAGGGACCACGATCACAAGCTATGACTGGTCAGATATAGCAAGTCCTGATCTAGATCTTCTTCTACTTTTGGTAGATCTTCTAGCCTTTGGAACCGCCTAGATACCTGAGGGGAGATCTCCAGGTTCTGCAACAATCACAGCATCTGCAAACGAACTAGTGGGTCCCTCATTATTTTGAGGCCCGCCCAGTTGTCTTTCTGACTCACCTGGTGGTGGTGCATCAGTTCTAAAGAATGCCAGTAGCATTCTTGGAAAAATCTGGACTTCATCAGATGTCGACACAAGGTTGTCCAGATTTCTTAATAATTCTGGCACAGAGTATAAAGATTGCGTGTTGTTGTATTCTTCCCTGCCCAGAATTAGTATGAAACAAAGGGATAGAAATCGCGAGAATGGGATACAAGGACCCCTGTTGCCTTTTAACTTAAACACCAGGCTTCTAAATAGGATGTTTGCGAAATCCACTCTTAGTCCATTCCACAGGCCGTATGCCATCTCTGCCTGGAAAGAGTTTATCTGGTCCAAACCACCAGAACTCCCACCTAAACTTTCAACCAAATGAACCATGAAGTACTTCCAGGATGGTGAAAGCCCTCTCATAGTGATTAATCCTTTGGTCTTCAGTACACCTCCCTCCAAAACTTCTTTATTCCCCATGTCAAGGAATACCTAACGGAAGTTGATATTAGGGGAAATCACCACTGGACTCTCACCTTGTCTCCAGTAATTGAGGTTAAGGGCCTCCCTCAATGTCTCAGTGGTGATGGTACACGGAACTGACCCATCCTTTAAAGTGAAGGAGATGGATGAGCAGTCATTAGAATTGGAAGCCGTGTACCAGAACTCGCACAAGTAGTCATGAAACAACTTGTTTGGGTTCAGAGAAAAGGCATTGCTGAGGGGAGAAATCCGACAAAAGGATTGGATTTTCCCAATGAGAGAATCAGCGGCCTGATGCACTTGAAGAGATGCCATTGGATTGTTTGGATTTAATTTTATCAATTTTGAACTTATGGGGGCACCAACAGCATGAGAAACATTTTCGGATGGAGTATACTCGACAGTGAGTAAATTTACATCACGAGAGCTAGATGAAGAAGATGATGATTTAGGAGCCATTTGAGATTTTAGATTTAGAGTTTTGGACTTAAAGAAGAAAGAGAGAAAGGGATCTCGAATTGTGAATGATTGGAAGAGTAAATGAAAGGAATTTTGTGCGAAGTAAATGAGAAAAGTATTTAGTGGCGGTATATATAGGTAATAAAATATTACCAAAATATATACGAAAAGATATTTTAATCCCCAAAATTTGAAATTGTTTGTAAAAATTGATTTTTAGTAATTTTGAGAATTCAAAAACATTTAATACCTCCCATCAAGCATTTAACGCTATGACGGCTGGTATTCCCACTCACCTATTAACTTCAACAATTCCCATACAAAGTGCAATAATTTTCAGCAAAAAGTCTTGACACGTAAGACATGTCAGGTGACGTTTGTGAGTGCGATTCAAACACTCGAGTATCATCACGTGTCACAAGTATTCACCAAGTAAAATATAACGTTATGAAATCTGGTTGACCACCAGTTTAAGACAAGACCAAACTAGCATACTGGAGAGATTTTCCTGATGCCAGTTTCAACTGAGAGATTTTCCAGATACCAGTATGCCAGTTGCATACTGGTGGTTGCATTTTTCAAAATAAAACGAATTTTAATTGGAAAAATATCTTGAGTCTTTTCCCCCTGAAAATATGATCCATTTGATCAATGACTAGTCTTTGAGTACATCATGGCGTTCAATCTCCAACCAATCAAGGATCACCTGGACCATCCTCAACTGGAGGGCCTCTCCAGTTTAATGAGGATTTAACATACCCAGTTCACTGATGAGATGTTTAAAAGTTTTCTCATCAAGAGGTTTTGTTAAAACATCAGCTAACTGTTTATCAGTGGGGATGAAATGTATTTCAATGTCTCCTTTCATAACATGATCACGAATGAAGTGAAACCTGATGTCAATATGCTTTGTCTTTGAGTGCATCACTGGGTTGTGAGATATAGCAATTGCACTGGTGTTGTCACAAAAAATTGGGGTTCTTGTGTATTTCATACCATAATCAAGTAACTGGCTTTTGATCCAGAGAATCTGGGCACAGCAACTGGCCGCAGAAATGTATTCTGCCTCAGCAGTGGACATTGAGACCGAAGTCTGCTTCTTACTGGTCCAACTCACTAGTTTTCCCCCTACGAAATGACAACCACCAGTTGTAGACTTTATATCAATCTTACAACCTGCATGATCTGAATCTGAATAACCCATTAGATCTAACCCTGAGCCTTTTGGATACCAAATACCAAGGCTAGGGCACCCTTTCAGGTACCTGAAAATGCGTTTAACAGCATGCAAATGTGATTCTTTTGGATTAGCCTGAAATCTGGCACATAGACATGTTACAAACATTATATCTGGTCGACTGACAGTTAAATACATCAGTGAACCAACCATTCCACGATATTCGTTTTGGTCCACTGGTTTACCATTTGGGTCAGAGTCCAAATTTAATGGAGCTGAAATAGGTGTGGTTTTTGATGGGATAGAATCATATTTGTATTTTCTTAACAAATCTCTGACATATTTTTCTTGGTTAATAAAAATACCATCCATGGTTTGTTTAATTTATAAACCTAAGAAAAATGTTAATTCAGCCATTAAACTCATCTCATATTCTTGAGACATGATTTTTGAAAACCTTTTACACATTCCATCATCAGTTGACCCAAATATAATGTCATCAACATAAATTTGTACCAACAAAATATTACCTTTTTCTTTCAAGATAAACAAGGTATTATCTATTACACCTCTTTGAAAACCATTATTGAGAAGATGTTTAGTTAGAGTGTCATACCAGGGTCTTGGGGCTTGACGAAGACCATACAAAGCTTTGTTTAGTGTATATACCCAGTGAGGATGCTTTTCGTTCAAGAAAGCTGGAGTCTGCTTAAGATACACTTCTTCTTCCAACTTTCCATTCAGGAACGCACTTTTGACATCCATCTGGAAGACTTTGAATTGCAAATGAGCAGCATAAGCCAAGAAAATTCTAATAGCTTCAAGTCTTGCAACTGGAGCAAAAGTTTCATCGAAATCAACACCTTCTGCTTGACAATAACCCTTGGCAACCAATCTTGCTTTGTTCTTGATAACATTGCCATCTTCATCCATCTTGTTTCGGTAGACCCACCTCGTTCCAATGGGTTCTTTCTTTAACCCTGGAGGACAAGGAACAAGTTCCCAAACATTGTTCCTTTCGAACTGGTTAAGTTCTTCTTGCATAGCCTCAACCCAGCTTGGATCTGCCAAAGCCTCGTCGATCTTCTTCGGTTTAATCAGTGATAAGAAGGTGACGTTCAAGCATTGTTCACTTGTGGCTCTTCTAGTCTGAACCCCACTATCTGGATTTCCAATAATTTGCTCAATAGGATGAGCAACAGTCCATTTAGTGTATTAACTAGGTTGATTTTGCACAACATCAGTGCAAGACACCTGACGATCTTCAACAATTGTGGCAACTGGAGAAGGATCAGCCCAAACTACTTCAACTTCATCATCAGTGTCAACTGGTATGTTGACATGATTATCTTCAAATAAAGGCATATTTTGAGGAATTGGAGAAGTCTGAACTGGTTCTGATGTTGTTGTGGCACGAACATCTGATCCAATCACCAGTTTCTATGGTAAATTGAAACGGATGGAGGGATAGAATGAAGTGTCACTGGAGCTTTTCTTTAGTATAACTGGTTCCAAGTCCTGGTGACTAGAAACATCTCTTGGTGTTTTGACTGATTGATGAACTTGATCAGATACACCAAAATCAACTGGGACAACTGGAGATAAATCAAGGTTTGGTATTTTATTGATTGCTTCATTAGATTCATCGAATGTGACATGAACTGTCTCAACTGACTGATTGGTCTTCATTAGATTGATCAGATACATCAGCCTTTGCATCGAACTTTCCCAACTGACTAGAATCGTTTAAGATAAAAACTGGACAACCAAATACATGAAAATATCCAATATTTGGTTTACGATTCCTGAGGACTTCATAGGCAGTCTTCCTATGTCTCTTGACATATAGTGACCGATTTTGGGTATGGCAAGCAGTTGCCACAACTTCAGCCCAAAAACAGGTGGGAAGACCCGATTCAGATAACATACTTCTGGCAGCTTCAATTAATGTGCGATTCTTTCTTTCAACCACACCATTTTGCTCTGGAGAACGAGCTGATGAGAAGTTCTGAGAAATGCCAGTGTCAGTGCAAAATGATTCCAATTCTTTGTTGATGAATTCATTTCCATTATCACTTCGCAACTTACAAACTTTCTTCGTATACTTGAGCTCAATTTTCTTGATGAGAGAGATAATTTCACCAGGTGCATCACTTTTTGATCTGATAAATACCACCCAACAATACCTGGTGTATTCATCAACAACAACTAAAGTGTATCTTTTACCAGCTTTAGTTTGAACATTCACTAGACCAAAAAGATCCATATGAAGCATGTGAAGAGGTTTAGTGATACTGAAGTTTTGCCTGGTCTTGAAACTGGCTCTTTTTTTCTTGCCCATCTCACACCCTGGACATGGCTTCTCCTTTTTAAAGGAAATTAAAGGTATCTCATCCACCAGTTGTTTTCTTGACAACTTATTGATATTTTTGAAATTAAGGTGGGATAACCTTTTATGCCACACCCAGTTGGTGTCCTCATCTGCCTTAGCATAGAAAGAATGCTCTTTTGGAGCTGGTTCCATGTCCATTATGTACACATTCCCTTTCCTTGGTGCAATCATCACCACTTTCCAATCTTTGTTAAATATGGTGCCTTGAGCAATATCGAACAACACCTTATATCCATCATCACAAAGTTGACTAACACTTATCAGGTTATATTTCAAACCATTAACAAATGCAACTTTAGTGAACTGGACCTGTCCATTGTCAATGACACCATATCCTTCAGTTTTCCCACTTTCATCATTACCAAATGTTACTACCGGTCCATCTTGGACAGTGAACTCTTCCAGCAGGGGCTTACATCCGGTCATTTTCCGTCCAACAGCGCTGTCCAGATACCAGATATTCTTCTTTCGATCGCCATGAACACCCAAGTAGATAATTAGTTATTTTTGTGAACCCATCTTTTCTTGATGGGTCCAACAGACTTCCCTTGAGAAGTCTCAGCAGAATTACTTGGGTTGGAACTGGAGGCTGGAACTAGAGGATTATTTCCAGCTTCAGGAGTAAAAACGATTCGTTTGATAGGAACAACAACATCCTTCTTTTTTTATTCCAGATTTTGCTCCTATTTGAGCAGATTGATTTTGTTTTTGCTTTTGCTTCAATGGAGGAGTTTTAACAACTTGTTTTTCAACTGAAGAAGACGAAGCTCCTTCTAGATTTTTTATTCTGGTAGTACAACTTTGTACTTGCCTAGACAAATTTTGGAGTTGACTCTCCAGTTTTAACAAAAAGTTGTTTTCTTCAGGCTGCTGAACCTTGGACTTGGGTTCAGCAAAATTTTGAGTCTTTGGAGTCTTGAGCTCTTTGGACTTTTGAGGTAACGGATTATCACCAGTTTCCCTTTTAACTGGAGCTTTAGCCTTCTTGGCTCCAGTTTTGACCTCAACAGGGGTGGTCTCAATGGATTCAGATTTGGCAATGTTAGAGGAGTCATAAGGAGTCTCAACTCTAACTGATTCTGGCATCTGGTGAATTGTGGGTAAAACAGCTACCATCTGAAGATCACCAGATTTCTAGGTAGTTTTTTGAGCATCAATGGTTTTTCAAAAAGCGTCATAATTTTTACCAGATGCATGTACCCAATAATTGATAACCATGTTTTCTTTTTCAATATCAAATTTTAGTTTTTGGTTATCTCTTTCCAATGCCTCATTTTTCAAATCTGACTCTTTTAGAGCCAACTGGACACTTTGCAAATCATTAATTTGACCTTTCATGTTGTTAAACTCAATTAAAACAGTTTCCAAGTATCTTTCACAGTCAGTTCTCATAGTTTCAACAAATAACAGGTCATCATTTAATGATTCAGTAATATCCAGTTTTAGTTCTGTATCCAATTCAACATCATAATCTCTTACCTTCTTTAAAATGATGTCCACCCATCTTCTAGAAACAACATTTGTAGAAGATAAGATTGGCCTTATCCAGAGAGTTTGAACTGGAATCATTATTCGACCCATTAAATCAATTAGATTTATGCTTGAACCTGTTAAAGGTTTTAGCAATCATGGCTACCAGATCATCATCGTCAGTTTCCTCACAACCATTACTTAGATTTGTGGTTAGGCCAGAGTTCAATAAGTTGTTTAACATCTCCTTCATAGAATGTAACTGGACATTCTCAGCAGATATTAAAGCAGCACAAGGTTGCCCAGTAAGGTTGGCAACCTTGGAACTCTGAGCATGGTTTAAAGCATCTTGCTCAGCCAATATCCTTGCAACATCATTATCTTCAGTGAATCTGAAGGATCCATAAAGGGAAGCAAGAGTATGGCTGTGCAAGGTCTTACCTTGTCTTAAGACAAGAACCATGTGTGCCCATTTGGATGGCAATACATCACAAAATTTCTCAAGAAGAATATCCTTATCCTTCTCCACTCCCAAGCCTCTAAGTTGATTAATTAGGCCAGTAAATCTGGTGTAAGTACCAGTTAAACTTTCATTGGGAAGAGCAAAGAAGGATACATACTTCTTGTTAAGAGCAACCTTTCTGGTGACAATGGTGTCATTTCCTCCTTCAAACTGGAGAACTAATTCATCCCACATGGATTTAGCACTGGGAAACAGCACAAGTGTTGGAATTAGTTCCTTAGGGACAGCAGCAAGGATCATGTTTTTCAGTTTGGTATGAAGATCAACCATTCTGCGATCCTCGTCTGACCAATGTTCCTCAGACTTTTCCCTGGTACCTCTTCTCCCAGTAGGGTCAAGAAAAGGGCTAACATCACTGGATATGGGTATATATGGTCCATCCTCAACATATACCTCTCTATCCCACCAAAATGCAAGAGCATTCTAGCTTTCCATGTACCAAAGGTCTCACCATTCCCATCGAATTTGGGAACTGGAGTGTTGGAGTAATGTACATGCACGTGGCTTGCTCCAGGAGTAGGAGGTGGAGGAGGAGGGTTAGTATTTAAAGGAGTTGTAACATTAGGATTAGACTCATTTGAACCAGAACCATTCTCACCTTCAGCAGCCATCGAAGCAGACCTAGGTTAGAGAATTGAAAGAATTCAACCTGCCTGCTCTGATACCACTTGTAAGTCCCAACTATTACTAGATGGGTGCTGAAGACACCTCTATGTCAATGGTGAGTGTACTTTGCAACACAATCACTTAATCTGGATGTGACCAGTTTAGAGTGGTTGTGTACTAGGTAATCTGGAGGTTTACTTATTAAGGTGACAATGTAAATAAGTAAATACAATGCAATAGATATAAGTGACAAGTATTTATATCGATGAGACAATATGTATTTTTCAAGTGTATTTTATTTATTGATTGTTAAATAAAATACAAGCTTGTTGCGGAACCAAGATAATACAAAGATGTAAATATCCTAACAACCTATGAAATACAATTAATCTATACTTGGAAATTCTCCTAACAATCGAAACACTTAAAGTTGTAAAATGTTCCTTTTTGCGATTGAGAGAATATTGCACAAGTTTACCAATATTGCAGAATGTATGTGTTTGCAAAGTAGTTGAAATGCTTGGGCAAGGACCTCTATTTATAGTCGAAGTATGAACATTGGGATCTCAACTTTGAAGTACAAATATGGTTGACATCACACAAAAGTATTAGTAAATAATCCTTTGTGTGTGCTAAATAAAGTAAGACAAAAGGTTACTTTATTCAACCACTCTACATCTTTGCACTTTTATCCACAGACAAGATTATTGTCCGGTTAAAAGGATGTAGTGTAAAAGGTCCTCCTCGTAATCAGTGTAAAGCTTTGTAAAGGCATTTACACTGAAGGATCTCCAGTTGATTGATATAGTGAAATGTCAACTGGGCTTCGCTGCCATTGACATTTCCTTTCTTCCACTGGTTGTCTTCGACTTCAATTGAAAGGTCTTCAGATTTGTGTCTTCAGATCTTAACTGGTGGAAGTCATCAGTTGCTTAAACTATACAATGCAACTGGACTTCTAATATTTCAGACAATTCTTCATTCTCTCCAGATGTAGTTGGAGAGCTCCAGTTTATAGCTAAAACTGGACCTAACACATTTGGTAATGATAGAAATGGGAAAACTGAAGGATATGGTGTCATTGACAATGGACAGGTCCAGTTCACAAAAGTTGCATTTGTTAATAGTTTGAAATATAACCTGATAAGTGTCAGTCAACTTTGTGATGATGGATATAAGGTGTTGTTCGATATTGCTCAAGGTACCATATTTAACAAGGATTGGAAGGTGTTGATGATTGCACCAAGGAATGGGAATATGTACATAATGAACATGGAACCTGCTCCAAAAGAGCATTGTTTCTATGCCAAGGCTGATGAGGACACCAACTGGTTGTGGCATAAAAGGGTATCCCATCTTAATTTCAAGAATATTAATAAGTTGTCAAGGAAACAACAGGTGGAAGGGATGTTAGCTTTAAAATTTAAGTGGTGTTTAATTGTAATTATCTAAGTTGGAAGGGATATTAGTGAAATTAGGATAATGTATAAATACCCCTTCCCGCCTCTTTTGTACCTCTTCCTTTCTCCAATTTTTCTATACATTTGCATATTGATATATCTATCTAATCTATCTTTTCCACCTTAATTCCCATACGAATCATGATACAAAACATAACGAAAACATAAATCTAAAGATTACATTTGATACCAGAGCCCAAGGCGCAAAATCTGGACCTATTTTTCTTCATTTTTGCGTTTTTCAGATTTTTTACTGTTGAAATACCGGTTTTCCCTCGTAAAATACCGGATTTCCTAGTGAAATACCGGTTTTCTTACCGGTTTCCATTTAAAAAAAAAACCTAGTTTACACCAAAACCGGTTTTTATTCTCATATTCATCATTTTACGAACCTAAATGCTACCCAATTTTCTTCATGAAAACCGGTATTCCTCACTCTTCATCAAAAACCGGTATTACTCTTTGTATTCTGAAAACCGACTTTAGTACTTCTAACTGAAAACTGGCATTTCAACATCTTTTTTGAAACCCGGTATTTGTACTTGTAAACTGAAACCCAATATTAGTTCATCAAAACTCAAAAACTCCCCATTAACCGAAGTATTTCTTATGCAAATCACACTTTTGTTCTTCAAGACTTGATCTTTGGTTTGTCTATCTTTTGTGTTAGTTTAACTTGTTGAGGGTGGTGGAATTCTTATGTTGGTGTTGTAATAGAAGAAACCAAAAAGCTATTGTGTTAAGAGAAAGAGAGAGAAATGAATAATTTTTGTGTGAGTTCATATTTTGAGAGAGAGTTTGATTTCAAAAGAGTGTAGTGGTGATATACCGTGTATTGATACACATATATTCGATCAAATACATCAGTTGTTAAAGCGTGTGTGAAAGCGTGCTCCTTGAATAGTGTGTTGTCAATCTTGTGAAAAAAAATAAAAAAAATTTTCACGGGTAATTTTAAGGGAAGTCGTGTTTTGCTGTCATAATGTCATTGGACATAAATATGTAGTGTCCACGCGTGACACTGTTCAGTAACGTGTGGCAGTAGAAAAAGGGTTCACGCGTATTGGTTTAGTCGTTTCACATGGCTGGCATCTTTCATACTTAAATTGAATTTAATATTCAACTTATCTGTCATGCATATTGAAATGCACACAAATTCACACACGTGAATAGTGAATGTGTCTATATTTTGATTCTTATTTTTCTATTTTCATTTTAATTGTATAATAACAAAGCTTGAGGTAAAATTGTTATAGGACTGTGTATTTTGGGCTGTGATATTTTATCTGGGCTAAAATTTTATTGTTGGGCTCATATATTAGTCTGACCGTTGAACATTTTAGTTAGGCTGACTAGTGTTTATTGGGTTGCCATTATCTTTTGATTCTAAGATGACGACTCATACACCGCAAGACATTTTTACAAATGATCCCATTTTGAGAGAGCTTTTTTCATCCATGGTTACAAAACCTACTTTTGATCAACAGAAACTTCATGAATATATGGTATGTTCATGTTGTTCAACTACGTTGAGTCGACCTCGTACCACACCTTGCATTGCAGAGATTTACTCAACCAAATAACATGCGTTTAACAAATTCCTTTTAAATGAGCTTGAGAATGAGAAACTCAAATTGGAAAACAAAGAGCTCAAGTCGGCTAATGATCTTAGTCTGGAAAGCATTGAATATCATGAAAAGGAAAATGATCATTGGTTTTCAAAGGTTTGGAGTTTAACAAATAAATTGGAAGATTCTGACACAAAGCTCAAAGAAAGCATCTCATCTTTGGAATCTAGTCTTGCAGAAAATACCACTCTAGTTTCAAAAATACAATCTCTTGAAGACGAGCTTGCAAAACTTCTGAAACAGTCAAGTGAATCTTCTGTTCCAAAGATTGAGAAACTCCAAAGCTCTCCGAAACCAACACCAACCAAACCCAAAGTTCAATCAAGTGACTCGAAACCAATCAAATATTCACTTTCAGAACTTTTAAACCTTGCACCAAAACCTTCCATCGAACCACCAAATAGATCTCCCCCACCACTTCAAAAGTCTAAACCAACCTTTCCAAAATCCGTGACCAATTTCCCTAAGATTCCTAAAGTTTTTCAAAGCAGCTATTGTCGAGTCGTTAAGGACCCTATCACTGGAACCGTTCGATTTAGTGATCTATACGGTTGGTCTTCACTTAATTCACCAAAATCCAAACCTCAATTTCATAAACCATCTCCCCAAACTCCATTAATCCCACCATTGATTCGAGAAAAGCAACATCAGAATGAAACATCACATTTTAATTCTATACGGAATCCAATGTCAGTTGACCAAATTAACACAACTTACAAGTACTTTTCCAAAGCATCTAAAATTTTTGGACCCGCTCTCAAATGGGTTCTAAAAATTCTCTCAAAGTAAGTTGGTGTCATTTGGCTTGTACACATTTCAGTGTACAACCCGTTCAAAATCTGTTTAATTGAGACATTACTTCATAGTTATGCCTTTTCATTCGCCATGTGGGACATCAATCACTGTTGCATGTTGAACATCGTGTACATGCTCATCATGAGGGGGGGGGGGGCGAAGAGTTTAAAGATTGATTATCCTTTTGAGGGGAGCACAAATGCATAAGTTATTTCTTTGCCTAATTCCTTGCTCCGAAGATTTTGCTCAACTTGAGGGGGAGCTAAATGACAAATATTTTTGGATTTATTACTAAGTTTTTATTGTATATTTTGAAAAGAGTAATTGATTGAAAGGAGCAAGATTTAGAGAAGTTTTTGTACATATGACGAGTTGAAGGGGAGCTAAAATGACAAATCATTTTCATACCAAATTTTCACTCAAAGCCAAGTCAAGCTTCCGCATTTTATATCAAGCTTCCGCATTTTACCAGAAACCCGAGTCTTCACATCCACATAATATTTAATGATCCAACAAGTTAAAGTTTTAAGGTCTCTCAAGAACAAAGATCCTCAACTCAAAGAGCCCACCAAGCTTTAAAGATCGAAGACAATGCTACATTTACAATTCAATACCAAGGGGGAGAATGTTAGCTTTAGAATTTAAGTGGTGTTTAATTGCAATTATCTAAGTGTGGAAGGGGTATTAGTGAAATTAGGATAATGTATAAATACCCCTTCCCACCTCCTTTGTACCTCTTCCTTTCCCCCATTTTTCTATACATTTGCATATTGATATATCTATCTAATCTATCTTTTCCACCTTAATTCCCACACGAATCATGATACAAAACATAACGAAAACATAAATCTAAAGATTACAAGGGATTCCTTTAATTTCCTATGAAAAGAAAAAGCCATGTCCAGGGTGTGAGATGGGCAAAAAGGAAAGGGCCAATTTCAAGACCAGGCAAAACTTCAGTATCACTGAACCTCTTCACTTGCTTCATATGGATCTCTTTGGTCCAGTGAATGTTCAAACTAAAGCTGGTAAACGATACACTTTAGTTGTTGTTGATGAATACACCAGATATTGTTGGGTGGTATTCATCAGATCAAAAAGTGATGCACCTGGTGAAAACATCTCACTCATCAAAAGAATTGAACTCAAGTATACCAAGAAAGTGTGTCAGTTGCGAAGTGATAATGGTACTGAATTCATCAATAAAGAATTAGAGTCATTTTGCACTGACACTGGCATTTCTCAGAACTTCTCTTCAACTTGTTCTCCAGAGCAAAATGGTGTGGTTGAAAGGAAGAATCGCCCATTAATTGAAGCTGCAAGAAGTATGTTATCTGAATCAGGTCTTCCCACTAGTTTTTGGGCAGAAGCAGTGTCTACAACTTGTCATACCCATAATCGGTCAGTTTATGTCAAGAGACATAGGAAGACTGCCTACGAAGTCCTCAGGAATCATAAACCAAATATTGGATATTCTTATGTATTTGGTTGTCCAGTTTATATTTTAAACGATTCTAGTCAGTTGGGAAAATTTGATGCAAAAGCTGACGAAGGTGTCGTGGGGTATTCAGATATAAGAAAGGCCTATAGAGTTTATAATTATAGACTCCAAAAGGTGCATGAGACAATTCATGTCACATTCGATGAATCAAATGAAGCAATCAATAAAAGACCAAGCCTTGATTTATCTCCAGTTGTCCCAATTGATTTTGGTGTATCTGATCAACTTCATGAATCAGTTTCTACACCAGAAGATGTTTCCAGTCATCAAGACTTGGAACCAGCTGCACAAAAGAAAATCTCCAGTAACAATCCATTTTATCCCTCCATCAGTTTCAATTTACCACAGAAATGGTGATTGGATCAGATGTTCGTGCCACGACAACATCAGAACCAGTTCAGACTTCTCCAGTTATTCAAAATATGCCTTTATTTGAAGATAATCATGTCAACACGCCAGTTGACACTGATGATGAAGTTGAAGTAGTTTGGGCTGATCCTTCTCCAGTTGCCACAACTGCTGAAGATCGTCAGGTGTCTTACACTGATGTTGTGCTTTATCAACCTAGTCAATACACTAAATGGACAGCTGCTCATCCCATTGAGCAAATTATTGGGAATCCAGATACTGGGGTTCAGACTAGAAGAGCCACAAGTGAACAATGCTTGAACGTCACCTTCTTATCACTGATTAAACCGAAGAAGATTGACGAGGCTATGGCAGATCCAAGCTGGGTTGAGGCTATGCAAGAAAAGCTTAACCAGTTCGAAAAGAACAATGTTTGGGAACTTGTTCCTTGTCCTCCACGGTTAAAGAAAGAACCCATTGGTACGAGGTGGGTCTACCGAAACAAGATGGATGAAGATGGCAATGTTGTCAGGAACAAAGCTAGATTGGTTCCCAAGGGTTATTGTCAAAGCAGAAGGTATTGATTTCGATGAAACTTTTGCTCCAGTTGCAAGACTTGAAGCCATTAGAATTTTCTTGGCTTATGCTGCTCATTTTCAATTCAAAGTCTTCCAGATGGATGTCAAAAGTGCATTCCTCAATGGAAAAATGGAAGAAGAAGTGTATGTTAAGCAGACTCCAGTTTTCTTGAACGAAAAGCATCCTCACTGGGTATATAGACTGACCAAAACTTTGTATGGTCTTCGTAAAGCCCCAAGAGCCTGGTATGACACTCTAACTAATCATCTTCTTAATAATGGTTTTCAAAGAGGTGCAATAGATAATACCTTGTTTATTTTGAAAGAAAAAGGTAATATCTTGCTCGTATAAATATATGTTGATGATATTATATTTGGGTCAACTGATGATGCAATGTGTGAAAAGTTTTCTAAAATCATGTCAACTGAGTATGAAATGAGATTAATGGGTGAATTAACATTTTTCTTAGGTTTACAAATTAAACAAACCATTGATGGCATTTTTTTAACCAAGAAAAATATGTCAGAGATTTGTTAAGAAAATACAAATTTGATTCAGTCCCATCAAAAAACACACCCATTGCAGCACCTTTAAATTTGGACTCTGACCCAAATGGAAAACCAGTGGACCAAAAGGAATATCGTGGAATGGTTGGTTCACTGATGTATTTTACTGCCAGTCATCCAGATATAATGTTTGCAACATGTTTATGTGCCAGATTTCAGGCTAACCCAAAAGAATCATATTTGCATGTTGTTAAGCGCATTTTCAGGTACCTGAATGGGTGCCCTAGCCTTGGTCTTTGGTATCCCAAAGGCTCAGGGTTAGATCTAATGGGTTATTTAGATTCAGATCATGCAGGTTGTAAGATTGATAGAAAGTCTACAACTGGTGGTTGTCACTTCCTAGGGGGAAAACTGGTGAGTTAGACCAGTAAGAAGCAGACTTCGGTTAAGTTTTGTGCCCAGATTGTTTGGATCAAAAACCAGTTACTTGATTATGGTATGAAATACACAAAACCCCAATCTTTTGTGACAACACCAGTACAATTGCTATATCTCACAACCCAATGATGCACTCAAAGACAAAGCATATTGACATCAGGTATCACTTCATTCGTGATCATGTTATGAAAGGAGACATTGAAATACATTTCATCCCCACTGATAAACAGTTAGCTGATGTTTTTACGAAGCGTCTTGATGAGAAAAATTTTAAACATCTCATCAGTGAACTGGGTGTTAAATCCTTATTAAACTGGAGAGGCCCTCTAGTTGAGGATGGTCTAGGTGATCCTTGATTGGTTGGAGATTGAACGCCTTGATGTACTCAAAGACCAGTCCTTGATCAAATGGATCATATTTTTAGGGGGAAAGACTCAAAATATTTTTCCAATTAAAATTCATTTTATTTTGAAAAATGCAACTGGAGAACTTCTCAGTTGAAACTGGCATCTGGAAAATCTCTCTAGTATGCTAGTTTGGTCTTGTCTTAAACTGGTGGTCAACCAGATTTCATAACGTTATGTTTTACTTGGTCAATACTTGTGACACGTGATGGTACTCGAGTGTTTGTAACGCACTCACAACCGTCACCTGACATGTCTTACATGTCAACACTTTTGCTGAAAAAGAATGCACTTTTTTTATGAGAATTGTTGAAGTTAATGGGCGAGTGTGAATACCAGCCGTCATAGCATTAAATGCTTGATGGAAGGTATTAAATGTTATTGAATTCTCAAAGTTTCTAAAAATCAAATGTATAAACGATTTCAAAATTTGGGGATTAAAATATCTTTTCGTATATACATTGGTAATATTTTACTACCTATATATACCGCCACTAAATCATTTTCTCATTTACTTCGCACAAAATTCCTTTCATTTACTCCTCCAATCATTCACAATTCGAGATCCCTTTCTCTCTTTCTTTTTTAAATCCAAAACCCTTAATCCAAAATCACAAACGGCTTCTAAATTTTCATCTTCTTCATCTCGTTCTCGTGATGTGAATCTACTCACTGTTGAGTATGTTCCATCCGAGAATGTTTCTTATGCCGTTGGTGCACCAATAAATTCCAAATTAATAAAATTAAATCCAAACAATCCAATGGCATCTCTTCAAGGGCATCAGGCCGCTGATTCTCTCATCGGGAAAATCCAATCTTTCTTTCAGAATTCTCCTCTCAGCGATGCCTTTTCTTTGAACCCGAACAAGTTGTTTCACGACTACTTGTGCGAGTTCTGGTACACGGCATCAAATTCTGTTGACTGCTCATCCATCTCCATCACTTTAGAGGATGGGTCAGTCCCGTGCACCATCACCACTGAGACATTGAGGGATGCCCTTAACCTCAATTATTGGAGACAAGATGAGCGTCCAGTGGTGATTTCCCCTAATATCAACTTTCGTCAGGTCTTCCTTGATATGGGTAATAAATAAGTCTTGGAGGGTGGTGTTCTGAAGACCAAGGGATCAATTACAATGAGAGGGCTTTCACCATCTTGGAAGTACTTCATGGTCCATTTGGTAGAAAGTTTAGGTGGGAGTTCTGGTGGTTTGGACTAGATAAACTCCTTCCAGGCAGAAATGGCATACTGCCTGTGGAATGGACTAAGGGTAGACTTCGCAAACATCTTGTTCAGAAGCTTGGTGTTTAAACTAAAAGGTAACAGGGTCCTTGTATCCCATTTTCGTGATTTCTATCTCTTTGTTTCAAATTAATTCTGGGCAGAGAAGAATACAACAACACATAATCTTTATACTCTGTGCCAGAATTATTGAGAAATCTGGACAACCTTGTATCAATAACTGATGAGGTCCAGATTCCTCCAAGAATGTTGCTGGCATTCTCTAAAACTGATGCACTACTACCAAGTGAGTCAGAAAGACAACTGGGCGGGCCTCAAAATAATGAGGGACCCACCAGTTCGTCTGCAGGTATTGTAACTGTTGCAGAACATGGAGATCTTCCCACAGGTATCCAGGCTGTTTCAAAAGCAAGAAGATCTACCAAGAGTCAAAGAAGATCTAGATCAGAACTTGCTACCTCTGGTCAGTCATAGCCAGTGATCATGGTTTCAGAATCAATAGCCCATGATAGTGCAACTAAGGATAGAGCAGTTGTAGTTGAGGCTCTAGTTACCTCTATCCAGGGAGAAGATTCCTTGGCAATGAATCCTATAAATGATGAAACCATTGAGGAAACTTAAACTGGTCATCAGGAGTCTGAACAACTTGTTCAGCCACCCCCAACATTTATGGATCTTGGCATAAATGAGGGTGAGTTTCATCTTGAATCTTCGGATTCATCTGAGACTGAATCTGACAAGGAGATGGCTGATGCAACTGTACTTGATCATCTCCCTTCTCTCCTTGGTCAGCCCCAGGAACCACAAGTTTCAGTTTCACCACTTGACTTCTCCACCTTACAAGAAATTCCACTATTCGCCTTTTGTCATAACACGATTTCTGCACTGAATTCGATCTCAACAATGGCGGTTCAAGTGTGTGTGTTCTTGGTGTGTTTAGTGTGTGTGATTTCTAGAGAGAGAGAGAGATTGGAACGATCTGGATTAAAATGTATGTAAAAAATGGATCAAAGGCTTATGATTTGTACGTTATTTTGTCTTGTAGGAATTAAGTTGATGAGCCCGATAGTGAAGACAATTGGTGTGATGAAACAAGTCTTCAAATCTTTCTCGTCGTCTCTGGAGAACTTGAATCAATCTTGGTCTTGGACTTCTTGAAGTTAAAACATGATGAAATTCTCAATATTCTTTTTGAACAGAGAATAAAATGAATGAATCTAGAATCTTTGAAAATTGTTGAACCATGAATCAGAGTTGTCTTTTGAAGTATGGAAGGTAGAAATTTGGCTTTGGTTCTTCAATCTTTGATTCTTGAATGAAAATTTGTTTCCTTGGAATGAAGTATCAAAAACTTAAACTCTCCCCCTTGATATATGCATTGAAGCTTCTTGATCAAGTAATATTATATGACTTTGAAGATCTTGAATGAAATGTGTTGATGAAGACTCTTTCGAAGCTTTACTTCTTTGTCTTGAATCTTCCAATCAATCTTTCAACTTTTGTAGCTTTGATCTTTATCATTTTGACTTAAACACTTTGGAGACTAAACTTTTGAACAAAACTTGAATTAATCATGCTCCCCCTCAATTCATGAGTGTAAGCATTTTGGAGCATCTTTGAACATCATATCCTTATCTTTGTAATTATCCTTTTTCAAGTCAAGAAATCAATTCTGAAAATGAACAACTCAAATCTGAAAATCTGAGCTCAATTGACTGAATTTCTATTAATTGCAAATTTTCCCATCAATCTCATACACTAAATATTCTGTCTTATCTGTAACCTCCATACACTCACTACAACCTTCTTATTAACTCCATGTTTGCACAAATCAAGCTCAAAGGTTTTCTTACTCAATCAATCATAATCTTTTTCTCCCCGTCATAATGACAAAGTTAGGAACCAATGTCATTATGCAAACATTGATTGATCTAATATGAAAAGAAATATCACAAGTCAAAACTAGATTTGCATGGAGAAATATCAAACATCAACACATCAACCCAATTCAATAGTCTTAACCCAAAGAATCCTAAGGGTAACTAAAATGTAATGTTGAAGTTGTTGGTTCAAATGTTATAGTATGGTATTGGTGGTTTTTGTGTCTGTGAGATGAGAAATGGAAAAACCGGATAAGGATGATCCGTTAACATGTTCAAAAATCAAAAGGATTAATGAAATGACCGATAGAAATGTATGACATTTTTCGGATTTCCTATGTATCATTGAATTATGTACAAAGCAATTTTCTAACATAGTTTGGTCTTGTAGCTTTTCAACTACGAGATTGCTTTAAAGAATAGAAATCATGGTCAGTGTCACTTAAGGCGTTCGATAAACATAATCTATTATCCTTAAAGACTTTTAGAAAACATCCGAGGTCATTGATAGACTTCTCGTTCACTCAATAATCACATAAATGTAATTATGAGACCTACGTTCAAAGTTGGAAAAAAATATTAGCATTGGTAGGATTTCCATTTGATCATAGTGGAATATCAATTAAGATATCACTACAAATGTTCCGGCTATATCACATAGATATGCAATAATATCACAAAGATATGACTCAAATGTGTCTTAAGAACATGATAAGGATCAGATTAATGATCAAGCAAGATAGCTCTAGACACAATGTGATGAAATGAAGTTGGGGACCGGAGCAGAGTGTTGCCCTTATTCAATATCAACATCTTCCAAATGAAGAGTCAATAGAAATGCGAAAATCTCCGTGAGAAATGAAACAAGTATTCGTTAAGAAACACTTGAGTGGTTAGGTAAAGATGTGCATCGCTTCATTGGGTTCATGAAGTCTTTATCAAGATATCAACAAATGACATCCGATAGAAATGTGTTGTACCCCGCGATTTGAGAGTTTTAGGGAAGGGTATCATTTCTTTCAACCCTTTTCTCACAACATATCACCATAACCTCTCACTTTTCGACTTTACTCCCTCAATCCTATTTGCACGAAATCATCATCACTAATGACAGAAGTGAATACTCCGGGGTTAGAACTCATCGGTGATGATGAAGTTCATGGATTGAATGAATCGCTCATGTGCAAACTAAACACCGAACTTCAATTGATGAAAAATCATTTGAAAATCATAAAATGTGTATAAGAGAATCATTTGAAAACACATTTGAAGTTTTAAAATCACCAACTTCCCCTTAATCTATGCAAAGGTAGATCTTAAGAGTTTTTCATAAAATGGTAGAGCAAAAATTGGTTTTTTGTGAAGTCAAATAGAGTAAAATCTTTGTTGTGATATATACATGAAAAAAAATTCGAGAGTCTAAAAGTGAACAAGATTTTAAGAAACACAAAGTTTTGCGTCAACAACAATGTTCATAGTAAAACTACTAGGGAGTACACAAAGGCGTTCAATCCTTCGCATCTTACATCAACAAGTTGGATGCAAATAAAACAATTAAGCACAAATTTAACTCAATCAATTGTTCATGATGAGACAACTGGAGAGTACACAAAGGCGTTCAATCCTTCGCATCTTACATCAACAAGTTGGATGCAAATAAAACAATTAAGCACAAATTTAACTCAATCAATTGTTCATGATGAGACAACTGGAGAGTACACAAAGGCGTTCAATCCGTCGCTTCTCATATCAACAATTGAGAGTAACAAAATCTTTTGAAAAGAAAAAATAATTCTTTTGAAAATAAATAAAACTTTTTTTAAGAACGGGTTATACACAGAGTATGTATAAGCCATCTTGAAATAAATAAATCGTTTAAGCATGGGTTACATACAGAGTATATGTAAACCGTTAAGATATAAATAACACTATAAAGCCTGGGTTACATACAGAGTATATGTAAGCCATTAAGATAAAAAAGAAAAAAAATCTTTTTGTTATTTTTCAAATTTTTATATTTTTGTATTTTTTTATTCTTTTCAAATTTTGTATTTTGTTTTTCAGGAATGTATCAAGAACAAAATAAGTTAAGGTTCAAGATTTAACATGCCAAGCTTAGAGATAAGAAAGTTAAACCTTTTCTCATCCAGTGGTTTAGTGAACAAATCTGCAAGTTGGTAGTCAGTTCCCACAAAGTAAAGTTCGATGTCTCCTTTCTCAATATGATCTTTGAGAAAATGATATCTCACATATATATGCTTTGATCAAGAGTGGTTTACTGAGTTGACTGCAATAGCAATGGCACTTTGAGAATCACAATAGATGGGAATATGATCATATTTCAGACCATAATCGGTGAGCTGAATCTTCATCCATAACACTTGAGCACAACAACTAGCCGCAACCACATATTCAGCTTCAGCTGTTGATAGTGACACACAGTTTTGTTTCTTGGAAGACCAACTCACAATTTTATCACCCAAAAATTGTAAAGTACCGGAAGTGCTCTTGCTTTCAAGCTTACAACTTGCATGATCTGCATCTGAACAGGCAGTTAAATTGAATCTAGTATCCCTAGGATACCAGAGACCTAAGTTGGGTGTACCCTTCAGATAACGAAATATTCGTTTCACAGCTTGAAAATGTAAATCAGTTGGAGCAGCTTGATACCTAGCACACATACATGTTGCAAACATTATATCTGGGCGAGATGCTGTAAGATACAAACAATGAACCAATCATACTTCTATATCTCTTTTGGTCAAATGGTTTCCCATTTTTATCAGCATTAATACTTGTACGAGCAGCCATTGGAGTTAAAACTGAAGAACAAGTAGTCATATCAAACTTTTTCAGCATGTCATGAATATACTTGTGATATATAAAAATACCACAGTCATGCTCATTTCAAAATGATTAACCATTAGAGATGAAAAGTTTCGGCAAAATGTTTGACTGGTTGACCCAAAGATAATGTCATCAACATATATTTGGACAAGAAGAACATGTTTACCTTGTTTGCGAATGAACAGGGTAGGGTCAATTGTGCCTTTGGTAAAGCTACCTCTAATCAAGAAAGTAGATAAGGAATCATACCATGCTCAGGGTGCTTGCTTAAGACCGTAGAGAGCCTTGTCTAACCTATAGACATGGTTTGGCCTTTTGGGATCAACAAAACCTTCTGGTTGTTCAAAGTAAACTTCTTCTTTGAGATCACCATTCAAGAAAACTGTCTTCACATCCATTTGAAACACAGTGAAGTTTCTGAATGCGGCATAAGCTAAGAAAATCCAAATGGCTTCCATTCTTGCAACTGGAGCAAAAGTTTCGTCGAAGTCAACACCAGGTTGTTGGCAATAACCCTTTGCAACTAATCGAGCTTTGTTCCTTACTACCACTCCATTCTCATCCTTTTTGTTCTTGAAAATCCACTTTGTGCCAATAGGTTCATCTTTTCTTGGATTTGGAACTAATCTCCATACTTTCAATCTTTCATACTGAGCGAGTTCGTCTTGCATAGCTTTAACCCATTCTGGATCTCGAAGAGCTTCAGAAACAGTTTTGGGTTCAATGTTGCTAAGAGAAATTGCAGCTAGACACTCATTCACTGAAGTACGAGTAGTTACTCCGGCTTGTGGATCTCCAATAATTTGATCTGTAGGATGATCTTTTCGCATACGTGACCATTTGCGATCATGAGGAAGAAGATCTTGTTGATTGATATCAACATCATCATCATTAAAACCAGAGTTTTGCTGAGAGATGGAATCATAGCTTGGCAGAACAGCTTCCTCGTAGGATGGATGATCAAAATCAAGAGGCACATATACATTTGGAGTGTTCATTGGATTGGTAGTCTGGGTATATTGGGTAGGTTGTTCTTGATCATTCACTGGAGAAGAATTATCAGGAGAGGATTGAGAAGAAGAATCATTAGAAGAGAATGAAGAACTACTACTTGAAGAAGTAGCATTTTGCTCAGAAGAACTTGATGATGATTCATGATGGTTGTCAGGAACTGGATCATGATTCGAAACTGGTTCAACGATGACTTGAGGTTCTTCATCATGAATCGGTTTAGAATTGTAGAATTCTTCAAAAAGAATATCTAACTCATCACTTGTTGGAGCTGAAAACTTCTTGAATTTAGATGCCAAAGTAGAAGTCCTTGATGAAGTACTTGAATCACTTGGATCATTACTTGTTGGTAGCAAACTTTCTTGCTCAAAGATCATGCCCGACATCTCATCAAACCAAACATTCATTGTTTCTTGAATCGTATTTGTTTGGCGATTGTAGATTCGGTAGGCAATCGATGTCTTGGAATAACCAACAAAGTAACCTTCATCACCTTTCTTCTCGAACTTTCCAAGATTCTCCCGATCATTCAGAGTGTAAGAAACACACCCAAAGATATGAAAATAGTTGATGTTAGGTTTGCGTTTGTTAACAACCTCATAAGGAGTCTTCTCAAAATGCTGATTAACAATGGACCGATTCTGAGTGTGACAAGCAGTGTCAACAGCTTCAGCCCACATGTTGGAAGGTAATTTAGAGTAAGCAAGCATGGTTCTTGCAGCTTCCACAAGCGTTCGATTTCTCCTTTCAACGACACCATTTTGTTGTGGGGTACGAACCGCAGAGAATTGGTGAGTAACACCTTTGCATTTACAAAATTCATCAAACACGGCGTTTTTGAACTCAGTTCCGTTATCCGAACGGATGTAACGGACTGGAAGTTGAAGATTTACTTGAGTAGAAGTAATGAAATCGATCAAAGTTTGAGTTGTTTCATCTTTGGAGGCAAGAAACTTGACCCAAGTATATCTTGAATAATCATCAACAATAACCAAGATGTATCTCTTCCCATTTCGGCTTTGTACTTTCATCGGCCCACAAAGATCCATGTGAAGCAAATGAAGAGGTGCTAATGAATTTGGAGATTTCTTAGGTTTATGAGAAGCTCGTTTAATCTTCCCAATAGCACAAGAAGGACACACATGCTCACTTTCATACTTATAGTCTGGCAAGCCTTCAACAAGATGCTTGTTGACCAAAGTATTGATGGTAGGAAATTTTAGGTGAGAAAGCCTTCTATGCCACAACCAAGAATTCTTTGTTGTAGCTTTCGAAATGAGGCAAATATTATCGGTTGGTTGGTTATGAGATTAACGGTAAAAAGGTTATCATCGCGGTTACCACACAAAATGTCAACTCCATCTAGAGTTTGAACTTTGCAAAGAGATTGTCGAAAAAGAACTTGAAGATTGTTGTCACAGAATTGTCCAACACTGAACAAGT
The DNA here is from genome assembly GCF_010389155.1 of Erigeron canadensis. NCBI lineage: Eukaryota > Viridiplantae > Streptophyta > Magnoliopsida > Asterales > Asteraceae > Erigeron > Erigeron canadensis. The sequence continues at coordinate 18,390,138 of NC_057769.1, forward strand.
TATGACTTAATCCTTCAACATAGTGAACTTTCTTAATGACAATTCCATTGCGTTCAATATCACCATAGCCTAAGATAGGAGCGAAATTGTTGTTACCAAATCGAACAGTTCCCATGAATCGTTCGATAAAGTTCTTGAGCAATGCTTTATTGCCAGTCATGTGTTTTGAACACCCGGAATCGAGTATCCAAACACAGATGGTTATTTCCTGCAATCAAATAGAATTAACCGACTTTAGGTACCCACTTGAAGACGGGTCCTTTGTGGTTAGTTAAAACAGGCAGGGTATATAACTTAGGATACACATACAAACATGCTTTAGAATCAACATAGGCGTTAACAAGCACATTATCAACAAGCACATTTGGATTAAACAAACGAACATTAACACACGAATCAAAAGTAACATGTCTACCAGTATTCAAACCATGCATATGAGAACAAGAATTAACATTGTTTACTACATCACAAGGCCTAGCCTTGGCACCATTAACATTGTTTAACATAGAGGACTTAAAAGATAAATTGTTTGACTCAACAGAAACATGCTTCTTCTTACTAACAGCTTTTCTCCTTTGCCTTTTCTTCTTTTTATCAACATTAGTGAACTTAGGTACTAATGACTTAGCTACCCATTTAGTCTCACTAATTAAGCTCTTTCCACCTGTCGAATTGACACTAAGAAGATTAGAACGAGAGTTTTGAAGCACTTTTATCTTTTTAGACTCTTTTGGAGGTGCGGAAACTTCTTGTTTCTTAGGTTTATCATGAGAAAACCAGCCATATCTATCCTTATACCTTGTTGCACCATTTGAAGCATCCCTAGTTAGCAAAACTGAGCTAGATTTAGACACTTTAGGTAATGAACTAGATTGAGAGTTAGATGAAGAAACATTTGAACTGATTTCCAGAAGCTTCACTTTGTTGTATTTGATTTTGGGAATGGTCTCAACTTGTTTGGTTTTGACATTCTTTTCCAGGGTAGGACACTTTGTTTTTAACTTATTGATTCTTGGTTTTGTAACAGTTTTCGGTTCAGTCTTGACAAGTTTTGGAATAACTCGTTTCTCTGAATAATATAAAGTTGGATCTTTGGAAAACAATTTTAGAGATTCCTCTTTTGATTCAACTTTGATTTTGGTAGATTCAATCTTTTTCTCTATTTTAGAATCAAAAGCATATTCTCCCTCCATGAATTTATCAAAATCATCTTTTGTGAAAGGTTTAACCGGAGAGATTTTTGAAAAATCAGGAATCTTGGTATCTAACTTCACACTATGGGTAGTCTCAGGAATTAGATCAACTTGAACTGACACATCTTTGGTTTCACAAGAAATTAGAGTAGAAGTATCAACACCTAAGCTAGCACTAAGCTTAGGGTGAACAACTAACTCTTCAAGAGAATCACAAGTGAAAAATCTATAGTAGTACCATATCAAAACTAAACTATGTGCATGTTCGTCATTAGATAAATCAGTTTGCACATAATCATCAGCTATAGTAGCAACAGTTTGACATGAACACTCAAGAGAATCAGTCAAGGTCTGGGTGGAGGAATCAGTAGATGAAACACAAGTAGTCTGAGTGGAATGGTCTACTTCAGCACTTAGATAAGTTTGAGTAGAAACATTCACACAAACTTTCTTGGTGTCTACATCAATTAATTCATTCTCTGAACTTTGATTTTGAGACTTGAGATGATCAATGACTTGTTGAGAATTCACCTTTTGTTGTAAACCTTCTATTTGTTTTTCCAAAATTGTGGATGGAACATACATTTTAGTAGGTTTAGGTGAAATACCAATTGACTCTTGGTTTTGAAAATTTGATGTTATTTCTTCTATTTTAAAAATTGAAGATTCTTTAAAGTTACAGGAAGTATTTATACATCATAGTTAACCAAAAGTTCAGGTTGAGGTATTTTCTCAACATCATCAGTCTCAAATTCGTCATTCAGTGGACGAATAAATTGTAGTACCATACCAAGGCAAAGAAATTTTTCATCATACAGAGGTTCAATTTGGTCTTTTGCCTTTTGTAATGGAGTGATATTCTCAAATCCCAACCCATAAAGAAGTTCCGATTTGTCATTTTCCGACTTGTTGAAATAGGCAGTAAAATCCAAAAGAGGGTTTTGTTCAACTTTATATAACTTCTCTTGATAAAAAAGTATATTCTTTTTGAATTCCTCAATTTGGTTTTTAAGATTTTCAATCTCAACACCTTTCAAAAAACAAGTATGATTTAAATCAGAAATCTTTCTTTGTAGTTCAACATTGTTTGGTTTGGATTCTTGAAGCTTTTTATTAAGAATATCAACATCCATTTGTCTAGCATTTGCTCGAAGCCACTCATTGGTCTTTTGAATTTCAAGATCTTGATTGACTTTTTCAAGATCATGAATGGTCTTTTCAAGATTATGACATTTATGCAATAACTTAGAATCAGGAGAAACATTCAACTCACATTCTTTAACCAATATTTATTCTTTGTATGTTTGAAAATCTTGTTTAATAGTATCATAATCAAAAAGTAATTTTGAATGTTCTTCAAAGAGATTTGAAAATTCACTTTTAGAAAATGAAATACTATTTTTCAACTTCTTGTTTTGTTGGTTAAAGACGTGATATGAGTTGTCAAATTTGATAAAGCTAAATCAAACGACTCTTTATCTTTAACTATTGAAAAAGCAGAGTGTAGATTTACCTCATCATCCGGGTACTCATCATCAGTACTTTCAGCCTCAAAAGCTTTGTCCTTGGCCAACCTCGCCATGAAGCACACATTTGCAGAGAGATCTTCATCTTCATCATCCGAGAGCAACAGCCATTTGTCATCTTCAGCAAGTAATGCATGATCGGCTTCCGCTTGCTTTGCCAACAACATCTTCTGCTTGTAGTACTCATAGTTTCACTTACAAGGTTGCTTGCAATCAATTGCAAAATGACCAGGATCTCCACAATTATAGCACTTTTTATCAGAAGCTTTACCCTTCTCAACAACTTGTTTGTCATAACCTTCAACTTTCTTTTCAACATGCTTGGATCCACTTGATTCACCTTGACCATTATTCTTGGAATGATAGTGTTCCTTCTTGGGAAATGCACTTGTGGAAGAAATGCGGAGATTATCGTTTGTTGGCCTCGCTTTGTAGAACTTTTTCTTGAAGTGCTTGGTAACTGCGGCAAGAGCTTGATATAATTCGTCAGAAACACCATCTCTTGGAGCCAACAAATCATCTCCCTCCTCATCAGACGAAGAAACAACTACCATTTGCCTTTTAAGAGCTTCAGAAACCTTCTTTTCAACAATTAATGCCAAAGGATCAGAAGATACAACTTCTGGCATTTTGTTTGATGAAGCTTTGTTTAGGACTTGATGTTCATTGAGTATGAAGGATTCATGAAGATTATGGATGGAGAACTTGGCCAGATTTTGATGTTGCTTAATCTATGTTCCATAATCTTCCCACTCAGGACCAAGAGCTTTGATGAATTTGATGTTTAACTCAATCTCTGATTTCTTGACATTGTTCTTCCTGAGTTCATTTATGACATTGCAGAATCTACAGTAGATAGCCTCTAGAGATTCATTTGGCAATTTGCTGAAGTTGTCAAACTCAGTCAACACATTTGTCAATCTAATTGTTGCACTTAGGTCAGATCCTTCCATTTGTCTTGCCACCTCATCCCATATCTCCTTGGTTGTATCATAAGAATCAACAGAACCATAGATTTCATCTGGTAGTGCTTTGTATAAGCATGATCTAGCTCTGTTATCTGCAGTTGTTCGATCTTTTTGTTCAGCATTCAAAAGATCAAGAGTGAGTATTGCACCAATAGTGGGATGGTGATGAACTGCAAGTCCATTAAGAATGGAATCTTTAAGAAGGTGACCATTTAGTTGACATTCCACATAGTCCGTAAATCTTTTCTTCCATAGTCCATAAGAACCACGGTAGAGAACTGGAGGTCTTGTATCGGAACCCAATGCCAATGCTTCACGAGAAGCCATTTGAAAAAGATTTGATTTGAAACTTGGAATGAAATGAGAGTTGTAAAATTCAGGAAATGAAACGATCTTGATGAAGATCGTCCTAAGTGAAGATCATTTTGGAAGATCGTCCTAGAAGAAGAAAGAAGTAAGACGAATTTGTGAAGGTCGTCTTAGATTTGAAAGAGTGAGACGATTTAAGGAAGATCGTCTTGAAAGAAATTTGGTGAAATTTAACTAAGTATGAAATGAAATTGAAATAGAATGATGATTTTGTCTTTTGGAATTGGAAACTGAAACTGAATGAAAGTGATTGAAAATTGAAATTTGAAACTGAAAGAATTGGAAATGAAACAATCTTGTGGAAGATCGTCTTAGAATTTTGAAGAAGAAAATGAGACGGTCTTGATTAAGATCGTCTTGGAAGACTGGAAAATTTTCTAAGTATTTTTGAGAAATTTTGACAGAATTTTGTTTTGAATTGGAAGGAATTAATTTGAGCAAAACCAATCAATAATGATCGATTACCCAGGAAGTGTGTGATTCCCAATCACAACAACTTCAAACAATCAACCACAACAACTCAACAAACAACAGACACTGAGACGATCTTGGGCGAGATCTACTTAGAGTCAGGTAACTGAGACGATCTTGGCAAGATCGTCTTAGTTTTCTGCCAATAATTTTCAAAGTATTAACTTTGATTTTGACCAAAACCAATCCAAAAAGGATTAGTTAGCCACAACCAACACTTTCCAACACTCAACACTTGCTAGAACGATCTTGTTAAGATCGTCCTACAAGCCACAACACTGAAAGTATGAATGAATGAAAATTCAAGCACTGAGACGATCTGAGAAAGAACGTCCTAGTGAAGATCGTCTGGAGATCATCTTCTTCATCACAACAATTTGCAAAAACTCCGTTGATGACTTTTAAAGCTTCAATATCTTTCGAATTACTTGGAATTAGAACTTGAAATCACTTGCAAAATGTTTGTAATTACGTCCGCAACAAATCCTTGAACCAAATTCAGCTAATAACACAACATAATCAAAATCCAAATTTTGAGCGCCAAACGCCAAAAATTCAATCGCGAGAATTCGATTGAATTGGAACGTAAAACTTGACAGGATTATGTTTTGAGCTATGAGAAATCTATTGGTGAACAAAAATTGATGATTTTATGTGTTTTAATCGATGAAAAATGATGAAACAGGGGACGGTATGAAAAACGGTTTTTGATTTGAATTTGGATGAAAATTGAGATCAAAATCAGTTATGGATCGATATCAAAGTGATGTTTTGCTCTGATACCACATGTCATAACACGATTTCTGCACTGAATTCGATCTTAACAATGGCGGTTCAAGTGTGTGTGTTCTTGGTGTGTTTAGTGTGTGTGTTCTTGGTGTGTTTAGTGTGTGTGATTTCTAGAGAGAGAGAGAGATTGGAACGATCTAGATTAAAATGTATGTAAAAAATGGATCAAAGGCTTATGATTTCTAAGGAGTTGAGGGTATTTATAGTCTAAATCTACAATTAAGCTAATTGACACTCCTAGTCCCTCAACCTTAGAAATCATTTCACCATGTCTTAACAACAACAAAGTCCACTAATTTAAATTACAATTTATCACTATTTTTGGATTTCTAACACCTCTCGACAATTACTTTCATCTATGAATGTGCCTAGAAATGGACACATTCTAACCCCACCGTCGCCATCGTTCACACCTGAGCATTCTCAGCATGAACGACAATTTGAATCTCTTCCCCTTCTTTCTTTAACAACTCCTCTTGTCTCTTCCGATGCTACTACAACTAGAGAACCCTCACCTGCTATACCTCCTATAGTTTTACGTGGATAGCCAGTTTGTGTCTTTTCAAGCCGATATCTCAAACCTTTTAGCAAGGGTGGAAGATATTCAAAAGATACTGGATAAGAATACCAAGTCCATTTTCAAGTACCACAAGGACCAGATGACTAATGTAAAAGTGGTTGATTTGGGAATTAATAAGTTTTCAGCCAATGAGGACTTGGTTTTTGAGAAGCTCAATGAGTTGGTGCATTCCTCCAATCAACTGGCAACATCTTTAAGGGAGGCTTTTGCACTTACTCAGATTGGAGTCACATCTTCAATTACCAAACTACTGAATACAACTGTCAGATCTTCAGCAGTTGACTTAAAAGAACTTGAAAGACAGGTGAAGTTGTTATTTGATAAACCTGGTCTTGATGTGAAGGAGCTTGGTAATCAGTTGGCCTCTTCAGTTGGTCAAACGATTGAAGCCACCCTGGCTGCTAGAGAACAAGCATTTTTTGGAAAAGATGATGTCTGAGATCATCAAGACTGCAGCGCCCTAGGTTGATCTCTCTCCCATTACATCTGAGATCGATCGGTTGAGGTGCAGTCTAGAATCTCTGGCCAGCAAGGTAGCTGATCACTCTACTGCAATATCCAATCTGACAACTGAAGTAGGGAGGGAAAAGGAGAAGGAGACTGTAAGAGAAGCTGTTGCAACTACGCTCTCTCCAGATGATTTAAATGTACTTCAAGCAATTCAAAAGAGTCAAGACACCACTTGTGGATATGTCATGACTCAATCTCAAGAAATTAATCAGCTATGGAGGACAGTTCGCATTTTATGTGGAGTCTTCAAAGAGTGCAAGAACATGCAATCATGGCAGCCTTTAGATCGCTTGCCCACCAGTCATGTCGATTTTGAAGCAATAAGGAAAGGACTAGATGCTGCCAAGGGGGAAAGTTCTGTTCATGTCCCTCGCACTCTTGTTGAAGCTTCAAGTTCAGGAAAGAAGATTGTGGATAGGACTGGGACTAGTACTGATGCTAGTCAGATGGTTGTTGCTGCCAGTACTGATGCTGGTGAGCAAGTTATTGAAACATTTGGTGATTCGGTTGATAGGGGGAATGTGGACAAAGGAAAGGCCACTGCAACTGATAACTCTGAAAAGCCGACCACTGATGCTTCTATGTTGGAGACTGGCAATGTTGATCAATTGCCTCCAGTTACTGAAAGCGAAAGTCAGAAATTAGCAAGCGTTGGGTATCTGGTCAAGGAAAGGAAGAAACAATTGAAGGCCAATCAGTTTGAATCAAGGAAAAATCTTCCAACCACTCTTGTTGATGAAACTGACGCACAACTCCTTGGCTTGCAACTGTTGGAATACAAGAAAATAGAAGAAGATCCAAGGATTGTCAATGCCCTCAAGGAAATGCTGGAAGTTGAATAGGACAAACACTACCAAGATGATGAAGCTGGTCTTGATGCCAAGTGTTTGAATGTATCAGTGGAAAAGGCTAAAGAGATAAGGTCAGAAGGGATTCTCAAACGAATTGAACAAGTAAAGAAAGTGGTCAGCAAAGTATTAACTACACCCAAGTCCAAGGGAAAAAAACAAAAAGCCTTGTCAAGAGATGCAAACCTGAGGACTTGGGTAGAACCATCTGAACCCACAACTGATGATATTCGAGCTGCTACTCACAAAATGAGCATGAGCAAGATCAAACTGACAAATGAATCAGAGGCTCGCACATACTTATCTGATGTACAGCGTCGAAGACACAATAAAGGTAAGATCACCGATGTGAAGGTTTCGATCAAACCTGGTGCCAAACATTTTTGTGGTTGAGGTTCAATACTTTGGTGGACCCAAAAGAACAACTGAGAACCCTGATGTCCATCAGTATGGTCATTTAGAGCATGTGGAGATGCTGAATTTGCTGGAGAATAGGCAGCCTAAGAACAAGGCAGAAAAAAGCTAGGAGTATGTATTGCAAAACCTGATCAAGTTCAAGGAAAATATTGAAGAAAGATTGGGCTTTGATCTGGAAGACAAACAGCCAATTTCATCTGTTGCCAAAAGAAGGAAAACTGGCGAAGGGCCATCTGTTTAAGTTTTCCTTCTATCTATCTGCTTGTAATCTTATTTACTTTCTTGTAACTTCATTGTAAAATTGTGTATATACAAGTTGCCAGATTGTAATTCACAAGTTAGATAACTGATAAAATCTACAAACAATTAAAAGTGAGCCCAAGGCATTTGATGATCTATAAAAATACCTTGGAAAATTAATAGGTTTTATCAAACACAAGTATTTCAAACTTACACTTGTATAGAAACAAGTTTGAAAATACTTGGCAATATTTCAGGACAATTTGGGGGAATTTGTTAGGTCCAGTTTTGCTGAAAACTGGATCTCTCCATTTACATCTGGAGAGCATGAAGAATTGTCCGAAATATTTGAACTCCAGTTGCAATGTACAGTTTATGCAACTGACGACTTCCTCCAGTTGAGATCTGAAGTACAACAATCTGAAGATATTGCAATTGAAGTCAAAGACAACAAGTAGAAGAAAGAGAAAAGCAATGGCAGCGAAGCCCAGTTGACTTTCTACCAGATTAATCAACTGGAGATCCTTTAGTGTAAATGCCTTTACAAAGCTTTACACTAGTTACGAGGAGGACCTTTTCACTACATCCTTTTACCCGGACAATAATCTTATCTGTGGATAAAACTGCAAAGATGTAGAATGGTTGAATAAAGTAACCTTTTGTCTTACTTTATTTAACACACACACAAAGAATTATTTGCTAATACTTTTGTGTGCTGTCAAACATAATAGAGGTCCTTGCCCAAGCATTTCAACAACTTTGCAAACACATACATTCTGCAATATTGGTGAACTTGTGCAATATTCTCTCAATCGTAAAAAAGAACATTTCACAACTTTAAGTGTTTCGATTGTTAGGAGAATTTCCAAGTATAGATCAATTGTATTTCATAGGTTGTTAGGATATTTACATCTTTGTATTATCTTGGTTCTGCAACAACCTTGTATTTTATTTAACCATCAATAAATAGAATACACTTGAAAAATACATATTGTCTCACCATATTTATTTACTTGTCATTTACATTATTGCATTGTATTTACTTATTCAAACTTGTCACCTTAATAAGTAACTTTCTAGTTAACCTGGTACACTACTCACTCTAAACTGGTCACATCCAGATTAAGTGATAGTGTTGCAAAGTACACTCACCATTGACATAGAGGTGTCTTCAACACCCATCTAGTAATAGTTGGGACTAATAATAACCTTCTCGGAATCTTTATACTCAGCAGTGTACCAGAATTCACATAAGTAATCATGGTATATTTTGTTAGGGTTTAAAGTGAGAGCACCATAAAGGGGACACGAGAGAAAGAAGGTATTTAACATTCCGATCAAAGATCTGGCTTTATGAGTACTGGAAAGTTTAACCATCTTGTTGTTCATGTGAATACGAATAGTCTTAGGCTCAAGATTGATGTATCTAGGCCTTTTCACAGCCTCAACGGGTGTGTATTCACCAGCATAAAGATTTTTAGGTGAAGCTTTTGGTGTCATTATTGGTAGATATGAAAAATTGAAACTGAAATGAGAGGGACACATTTACAAGGTTCTAGTGAAATTTTCCAGATAAATTTCTCCAGTGGGAAAATAAATTAATAAATTCCCCTGAAATTAAGACACTTTAAGGACAAAAATCTGGTCAGAGTCTTCCCCCTAGAATGGTGATCCATAAATCTATCAGTGCAAAGATAGTATCACAAAGGCGCTCGATAGCTTTACCAGTATAGATTTACAAATCTGGAAATCAAAGAACTAAGCTAGTGTCACAAAGGCGTTCATAACAAGGTTCCAGATTTAAGGGTTCAACATTCCCAACTCATCAACAAGATGTTCAAAAATTTTTACATCCAGAGGTTTAATAAAAATGTCAGCGAGTTGTTTGTTAGTTGGAATAAAATGGATTTCTATGTCATTTTTCATAACATGATCTCGAATAAAATGGTACCTGAGATCAATGTGTTTCGTCTTGGAGTGCATGACTGGATTGTTGGAGATAGCAATGGCACTGGTATTATCATAAAATATTTGAGTTTTCGAATATTTAATACCATAATCAAGCAACTGGTTCTTCATCCAGATTATCTGAGCACAACAACTGGCTGCAGACACATACTCAGCTTCAGAAGTTGACAATGAAACTGAAGTTTGCTTCTTACTGGTCCAACTGACCAGTTTGCCACCAAGGAAATGACATCCACTAGTAGTGGATTTCCTGTCTATCTTACAACCTGTATGATCTGAATCTGAATAACCCATTAGATCCATGCCTGAGCCTTTGGAGTACCAAAGACCCAAACTGGGGACACCCTTAAGGTATTTCAGTATGCGCTTTCCAGCAAGCATATGAACTTCATTTGGATTAGACTGATATCTGGCACATAAACATGTGGCAAACATTATGTCTGGTCTACTAGCAGTTAAATACATCAGTGAACCTACCATGCCTCTATAGACAATGAAGTTCACTGGTTTTCCATCTGGATTTGAGTCCAGAGTGAGTGGTGCAGAAATTGGAGTGGGTTTAGATGCTGAAAAATTCATATCATATTTCTTTAAAAGATCTCGAACATTGATGTGCGTTTTTTTTATTAAACTATCTATGTTCTAAATTTATAATTCAAGGTTTTACCTAATCTATCTTAAAACGCAACTAAGAGCAGTGTACTCTGTCTAGTAGGAATATAGTCTAGGTAAGTCCAGGTTCGTTCGCAGGGAACTTAAACTAAGGAAATTAAAATACTTGAGTTAAGATTACAGTTTTCTTTGGGGGGTCTCCTAGTTAACTAATTGCATATGAAATTAAAGACAATAATAAATGTAAAACTGACATTCGTTTGGTTTTGATTGACATGCTTAAAAGTGGTTATAGTTGAAGTTGTTGAACGACTCTTTTCACATTAAGATTCTCGTTAGATTCACTTGAATTGTTTAGCCTGACTGCCTTTCGACTGGTCAGACACTTCAATGAGTTCCTGTTAAGGTCGCTCACTGAGCATTAAAAATTGAGCCTGTAACTATGACTGAAATCTTTTATGTAAGTCTTTGTTCTTGTTAAAGTTAAAAGACATTGATTACCCTAACCACCTGGATCCGGTATCCGTTCGCCAGATCAGCTAGATTAACCTAATTAAACACATACTCGTTTGAACCAATTATTGATTCTCAATCAAATGTCCAGTTATAGATCAAATGGTTACACTGATTAAAGACGATCAATGTTTCGCAAACAGATTAAAATGACCCTAGAGCCGCGGATCCAATTCGACTCGACCAAATCAATAAAAATCAGTTTGTATATGAAAACTAATAACAATTCAGATTCAAATAAATATGGATCAACGATTTAGCATAGAAACTGTTCAACAATCAACCATAATCAACAATCAAGTCATGTTTACATCACGTCCAAACGAATGTCTAGTAGCTTAGCTACTCATAATCTGAGTAGCCATGAACAATCTGATGAAATAAAATAACATAGAAATCTAGAGATAATGGAAAGAAAGAAAGAATATAGAACCGGGTGATTATAAATCACTAGGTTGGATTCCCAAGCGTCTGATGATATTAGATCTGCTCCGTAGTGCTTGAGAGGTCCAAATTCTCGATCCCTAGCCGTCACTTTCGACCTATGTGCTCTGCTTACGTTTTTAGGGTTTATAATGGGGTATTTATAGGCAAAATACGAAAAACCCTAATTCTGGCCGACTTAGCCCAGCGACGCTGGTATGAATTACCAGCGTTGCTGGTTGTGTAATCTGAAGGGGACCAGCGACGCTGGTTACTGAGGAGCGACGCTGGTCTGGTTCCTGTACGATTCCAGCTGCGCTGGTTAGTCCACCAGCGACGCTGGTTGCTCCAGTTCGCATGCGTTTCCTTGTTTTAGCTCTTAATCTTCATACGTGCATTTCCCGAACTTCATCCTTAATCTTCCTAAGCTCATTTCTACTCTCTCAATCTGTCATCTCTCAAATCAAACCTGTTCACAAACCTAATTCCATTAAGTACCTTAAAGTTCATACTAACGACTCATTTATACCTCGAAATCATGACAAACGAATGGGGAAAAAGTCACAAATAAATCACTCATCAAATTCCCCCACACTTAAACCTTTGCTTTTCCTCAACCAAAAATCTAAATCAATCTTAATTCAAAGTTAGGAACTAGCTTTTGACCAATCAGGGTTACTAGATACATTTCTTATGCTAACATCTCTTTTCCTCCCCCACACTTATTTTATTCATACCTTTATCGCTTATGCATATGTCTAATGCTACCACTAATAATTCAATTACCATGATTGACAGTTCGTACAGATTAATGCCAACAATTCATAAGCAATCCTAGTACATAATTATTATTAATGTGTTTTTGCTTTTCCCTTCTTGAAATACTTCCATTCCATAGCTTGCACTAGTTCGACTAATTAATGATCTTATGACAATTACAATCTAGGATAAACATCTTTAAGAGTTAAGACAGCGGTGACCGGTCGGTGGTTCCCCACGCGCAAAGCGACATAACTAAACTCAGGTCAGGTTGTACACCATTTTGTTTTTGGTGCTAGACTGTGTAGGTGGTCAAGACAACGGTGACAGGTCGGTGGTTCCCCACGCGCAAAGCGACATAACTTGACCTTTAATTTGATTTTGTATTTATTTAATTCTTTCGTTTACAAACACAGCTAGAAAACTTAAAGCATAATACACCCTTTTTAAGATATATCGGCTATCGAAAGATATTTACTATTGTTTAAGCATAATTTAGCCGACAGACCCCCAGATGGGTCACACTATCATCAAATATTCTTACTAGATACAATCTACTTCCTGAAATTTAAGGATTTCCATAAATCTTAAAGGTTCTAGTTCACACGACAGTTATTTATTCGTCTTAACCTAGGACTACAAATGAAATTGCTATAGCTTCCTCTGATACGTACTATCAATCGTTTATACTTAAGTCCAATTTATTATGCATGAAACACTGCTTTATCACTTAGGGTAGATCTAATTAGTGCTAAGGATTCAAGAGATGTAGCTTGTAGCGGTATCTACAACAATACTCATCATTTCTGTCTAATAAGTCAATAGTTCCAAAACCATACTAAATTCCATTTCAAACTCTTATATTTCAAATTAAAAATCTGAAAATTTTTCCTATTTTACGCATTTCTCCCCCCACACTTACATTTTACAATGTCCTCATTGTAAATACTAAACTAAGGCTAAAAAGAAAAAAAATTGGGAAAAATTCAAAAGAGTAATGAAACTTCCCGGGTTTTTTTGGCCGTGTTCTTCCATGAAATCTGTAAAATCACTCCTCACTCGATAATTCTCACTGTCAAACACACTTAAAACAAACATCAAAGCAACAGATATAGAACATAACATGATAGTCATTAAACATAAAGCATAGAAAATGTTCGATAGTTGTCTTGTTACCCTACATACCACATAAGTTACCATACTACAGAATTATCGGGGGTTTTGGGAAAGAAATTGTTTTAAACTATTTTCCTCCGCACGCAGGCGGGCATCTAACATTACTGACCATAAGATTTATAAAATAGGGGGAGAAGAGAATATTGTTTGAAACTACATCATCCGCACGCAGGCGGTTCCCAACCACAACCATCATAATAATAAGCAAGAATTATCAAAAGAGAGAGAAGAGAGAAATTATTTCAACTTATTCAAACCATCATTAGTCATCTGGTGGATCATCATTGAGGTTCATGGCAGTAGCTACTGATCACTAGAACCATCATCAACATCCTGTCTAAAGTATCCAGCCGTGTCATATGAAATACCTGCACTAGTGTCAAAATCAAATCTATCGGAGGCCCTAGTACGGTCCCGACTGTGTGAAACAGTGTCAACTCCCATCGTCGTACTGGTAGTAAGCGGTTGGAATTGAGTGCCAAGATAATAGTGATCATAAAATGGGTCCTGGACATGGTGAACTGTAGGAGCTGAATAGGATGGCATACTCGGGAAGAACTGCTCCACATATCTTTCTTGGACTGGTTGATATCTCTGAGTATGATACATCATGTATCCCAAAACAGACCCCTGGTACTGCTGCTCCTGCTGCTGCTGCATTTTAAGTCTTTGAACCTCTGCAGTGAGTGAATCGATATCATTCCTCAATCGGGTAGTGGGTCCCCTGCTGTTCTGCCCTGTCTCAAATATGTGTCCTGTTGTTCGCCCTTGATCTTCAATGTCGGCTTCTCCTCTATTGCCTTTGTTCCATGGGTTTCCATCTTTATCCAGAATCTGCATCTTTATCAAATCTTTTTCATCCATCACCTTTGTATTCCTGAAGAATGAGCACTCATGTCTGGTGCTTCGTAACCCAAGTCTGACATAAATCTGTGATATGAAATGACCACCAACTATCTTCTCGTCCTTTTGGGACTGAAGATAGCGTGCGACCATAAGTGGTGCAAGGCAGAAGTTCATCGGCGATCCCTCAATCCATAGCATCATGAGCTGAGCATCCATAGCATAAACTTTATCCCTATTCAACGAACGATGCCTAAAGTTAAATGCCACCAATTTATGTAGCAACCTGTATGTCGCATCATGTATCTCAGAAGCTTTGCTTCAGTTTCCTTTAAGAGTTGTTTTACCACCAATCCTTTGCCAAAAGGCATTCATTGTTTCCACATTACTTTCTGCTATAGTTAGAGCCCTTTCAATGAACTTATCCAAATCAGTATCATTCAAGTGCTGAAAATCCCAACATACTAACAAGTAACCAAAGTCAGCAATCGTGCAATGCCTCCAAACACCCCCTGCCCTGAAGTGAATAACCTGGGCACTGTTAATCTCCTTTGGCTTATAGTTCTCGACATAAAGTGAGTTGAGGAATTCCAAACACTACTCCCTGTAAACATTTTCTTCATTAGTAAACAAAGAACCCCACATATTCCAACTAATTGTTTCATCTCCATCCTCGACTTCTGTTTTCATCATATTTCGGATTCTTTTTCTCAATCCTGCTTTTTCTAGAGCATTCCAATCAAGACGTTTTGGAATTGCTAAATCCTTGTTCTGAAGTTTCACCAATTTGTTATTCAACCTAATCTTTTCACTCTTTTTAGCATTGGGCCAAAGCAACCAGTCGTGCGTTTCGTCGAACAGTTTACCATAATCTTTATCTTTCTTGGCTACGGTAAATGGAATGTTGAAATCGTGCGGCTTTTCAATCGTGAAATCATATCCATCGGGTCTCCAAACATCATCTGAACTTTCAGAGCTGTTATTGTCTGAATCTGAGCTTATGCTAGGCCGTTTATGCTGCAAAACATAATTTTCAGGTGCGCAAGCGGCGCTGGTTTGATCTAAAACAGGTGACCAGCGGCGCTGGTCAGAGATGAGCGGCGCTGGTGTGGTCTAATCCAGGAACCAGCGGCGCTGGTGGGTGGCCAGCGACGCTGGTGGTTCAGTTTCAGCAACAAATTTTTTATTTTTTTTCTGCAAAAACAACTTTTCATTCTTCCAAAACATAATTTTCTCAATTAACAAAAGTTTACTATTCCTAAAGTAAACAAATGAACCTATATCTAGTTAATGCATAGGTTTAAACTAATTCTATGAATGGGGTTTTGTTAATCTAACTTCCTATTACCTATCTTAACCATTTTTAATCCGAAATTCTACCTATTTTGTTAATCCCTAATTTTGACCTAAAACTAATTAGTTAGGGTAATAAAAATAAAAATACAAGCAAAAGAAATTAGGTGTAAGATACCTACCTCATGGGACATGATTCAAGAGTCAAAATCGAAAGAAAAAAATGGTGGAAAGTGGTGTGGTGGAGGTGGCTGATCGGATGGGGGTGAGGTGTTATCAAAATTTTGTTGTTGTTGTTTTTGTGAAGGAGACAAGGGTTTAAAACCCTTTTTGACTAGTCAACACCTGGACGGCGCATGTTAAGCCCTTTTTTTTTTTTTTAAGTTATGAAAATCTGGAAAAATTCCCCCACACTTACCAGCGGCGCTGGTGCACTACCAGCGACGCTGGTGCATGCTCCAGCGGCGCTGGTTACTCCGAATCAGCTTAAAAACTTATCTTTTTCTTCCTTTCTGAGCTCCATGATCTACCTTCATTCTTTAACCTGCAATACTAATACAAAACACAATTTTCCTATTCCTAAAAATCTACGTTAGTACCTAACCTAAAATTCTAGCTTTCCTAAGTCATTTTGAAAGTGAACTCGTCCTGTGGGTCGACTTCCCTTTCTCCTACTTCTTGATTATACACCTTAATTCTCTGTCCATTAACTATAAAACTATCTCCATTTTTGGCCCTTAATTTTACATAACCTGAGGAATATACTCTAAGTAATAAGTATGGTTCTGACCATTTTTGTTTGAACTTAGGTGATTTAAGCATGAACCTAGAATTAAACAGTAACACTAAATCTCCTTCCTTAAACCTTTTTGCCTTTATTCTCTTGCCATGCCAAGCTTTTGTCCTTTCTTTATACAACTTTGAATTTTCATAAGCCATCCACCTAGTTTCATCTAATTCATGAAGCTGTAAGAGTCTCCTATCTCCTGCCTCTGACATATCAAGATCTAAGTTCTTAAGTGCCCAATAAGCCTTATGTTTGATCTCTAATGGCAAATGACAAGTTTTGCCATAAACTAACTTGTACGGTGTTGTTCCTATAGGTGTCTTATATGCTGTCCTAAATGCCCAAAGTGCATCATCTAGCCTAAGTGCCCAGTTTTTGGGGTTATCGGTAACTGTCTTTTCTAAGATTCTCTTAAGGGCCCTATTTGTATTCTCTACTTGTCCATTAGTTTGAGGGTGGTAAGCTGTCAAAAATCTATGGTTAACCCCATACCTCTTAAGCACTTTTTCTAACTGAGCATTAGCAAAATGACTACCCCTATCACTAATTAAGGCTTTTGGCATACCAAACCTACTAAACAAATTCTTAAGGAAATCTATGACAGATTTGGCATCATTTGTAGGTAAAGCCTTGGCTTCAGCCCACTTTGACACGTAATCTACTGCTACAAGTATGTACTTATACTTATGAGATGGTGGAAATGGTCCCATAAAATCTATGCCCCAAACATCAAAAACTTCACATACCTGTATGCCTTTCTGTGGCATCTCATCTCTCTTTGTTTTGGATCCTTGGCGCTGACATGCATCACATAAGCTAACTACAGTTCTGGCCTCTTGGAAAATTCCTGGCCAATAGAATCCTGCTTCGAAAACCTTCCTTGTTGTTGTTGTTGGTCCATAATGTCCTCTTGTGGGTCCTGAATGGCAGTCATCTAATATCCTTCTACTTTCACTTTCTGACACACATCTCCTAACCATACCATCTGCACAAATCCTAAACAAGTGTGGTTCTTCCCAGAAATAATGCTTAAGGTCAGAGAAGAACTTTTTCCTATGGTAATAATCTAAATGCAGTGGCAACACTCCTGCAAACCATGGTGTATCATTCTTATTTTCTACTTCTACTCTCATCAAATTTTCTTTTGGAAATGATTCTCCTATTTCCTCATGATCTACTTCTTCTTCATCTAAATTATCTAACCTACTTAGGTGATCTGCAACTAAATTCTCTGCTCCCTTTTTATCCTTAACTTCTAAATCAAATTCCTGAAGCAGTAACACCCATCTAATCAACCTCGGTTTCGCATCCTTCTTGTTAACTGAATATCGAATTGTTGCGTGGTCTGTAAAGATGGTCACTTTCTGCATGACTATGTAATTCCTAAATTTATCTAAGGCAAACTACCGCTAGCAACTCCTTTTCAGTGGTAGTGTAATTCCTTTAAGCTTCATTCAAGGTCTTACTAGCATAGTAAATCGGTCTAAAGTGTTTGTCCATTCTTTGTCCCAAAACTGCTCCTACGGCATAATCGCTAGCATCACACATTATCTCCAAAGGTAATGCATAATCTGGTGATACTACTATAGGTGATTCCATGAGATGCTTCTTAAGTTTCTTAAATGCTCTTTCACAATCTTCATCAAAGTCAAACCTAACTTCTTTCTCCAATAGTTTGGTCATTGGCCTTGCTATCTTGGAAAAATCCTTGATGAACCTCCTATAGAAACCTGCATGACCTAAAAAGCTCCTAACTCCTTTCACATTGACGGGCAAAGGTAACCTAGCCATAACGTCAATCTTAGCTTTATCTACTTCTATTCCTTTTTTTTATACTTTATGTCCTAGAACTATTCCTTCCTTGACCATGAAATGACACTTCTCCCAATTAAGAACTAAGTTGGTTTCTTCACATCTAGCCAACATCTTATCTAGATGCCTTAAACATGAGTCAAACGAATCTCCGAAAACTGAAAAATCGTCCATAAATACTTCTACTGACTTCTCTAACATGTCCTGAAAGATCGCCGTCATACACCGCTGAAATGTCGTGGGCGCGTTACACAGTCCAAAGGGTATCTTCCTGTAAGCGTAGGTGCCATAGGGACAAGTAAAAGTTGTCTTCTCTTGGTCCTCCGTATGAATGGGAATCTGAAGATACCTAGAAAAACCATCGAGAAAGCAAAAGTACTCATTCCCTGCTAGTCGCTCCAACATCTGGTCCATGAATGGTAATGGGTAGTGGTCCTTCCTTGTGGCCTCATTAAGCTTCCTATAGTCTATGCATACTCTCCATCCCGTAACGGTCCTAGTAGATATCAATTCTTCATTCTCATTAGCCACTACTGTCATTCCTCCCTTCTTAGGGACGCAGTGAATAGGGCTTACCCATTCGCTATCCGAAATGGGGTAATTTATCCCTGCATCTAAAAGCTTACTCACCTCCTTCTTTACTACTTCCTTCATGTTTGGGTTAAGACGTCTCTGTCTTTGCACTACTGGCTTCGAATTGGCCTCTAGGTGAATCCTATGGTGACAGTACGATGAGTCTATGCCCCTAATATCTGCTATCTTCCAAGCAAATGCCTTCTTATGAGATCTAAGTACCTTCATCAATGCTGCCTTCTCCTTCGTACTAAGCTTTGATGAAATAATGACCGGAAGTTGCAACTTCCCTTGCAGGTAGGCATACTCCAATCCTTGCGGTAACAGTTTCATTTCTAGATCTGTAGACGGTTGTTCTAGCGAGGTTACTAGGTTATTTGGTGCTTGCACTAAGGCTCCATTTAATTCTCCTAAGTCCCAAGGGCGTTCTGGTGATCCTATTCCTAAGATTTCTTCTATCTCCTGATTTGCTTGGCTGTCTACTCCCACTATCTCTACTTCTTCGGCAAGTTTTCCTATCTCATCTTTTCCAGGGTCTGGGTCTCCTTCCATGGTCAAACTCAGCTTCCTCCTACCATTTCCGATGGTGATCCTACGTTCTGCTACTTCTATTACGGCTTTGGCGGTGTTTAAGAAAGGTCTACCTAAAATTATTGGCACTTTCTTATCTTCAGGAATGTTCATGACAACGAATTCCGCTTGAAAATGCAGGTCTCCTACTGTCACAATTATCTTATCAGTCTTTCCTAAGGGACGTTGAAAGGTCTGGTCTGCTAACTTAATGGTCATCATGGTCGTATCTAAAGCCTCATTACTTAATTGAGTGTAGATAGACCAAGGCATGAGGTTAATACTAGCTTCTAAGTCTGCTAAACAATCACAAGTTATTTTGTTTCCTAACGTACAAGGTATGACAAAGCTTCCCGGATCTTCCAACTTTGGTGTGATGAACTCATCTTCTTCTTCCAGAATTCCCTTGACTTCCTCAATCCCGTGCACATCTTTCGGCGTTCTTTATTCCTTTAGCATATCCTTAATGTGTCGGGCATATCCTGGTGTTAACTTTACCAAATCTGTAAACGGTATCGTTACCTTCGTGCCCCAGATTGTATCCTTAAAAATTTCCGCTTTCTGCTCCACTCGATTCTTTTTCAACTTTTTCGGATACGGAACTGTTTTGTTGTAAGGTTTCGATCGCGTTTGGGAATCTATTCTGGGCGGCACCAGCAGCGCTGGTTCGGTTCCAGTGGCGCTGGTGGTGAATCTCGGTGGAGGAGCGGCGCTGGTTGCGTCTCCAGCGGCGCTGGTTCCTTCAAGTTGTGTTCCAGCGGCGCTGGTTCTTCTGTCCAGCATTCGTCTCATTGCTCTTTTGTCTCACCGTGTCAGTTTCCATTTCTTCCTCTACTGATTCTTCTTCTTCATTCTCTTCTTCATTCTCCAGCGGGTTTCTCGGTGATTTTGTTGCCTTCCCTGACCTTGTCGTGATTCCTTTCACCGATTCCACGTTTGAGGAAAGTTGACCACAGATGAATTCCATCATTTTTGTGACCTTGTCAAATCCCTCCTTAAGTTCTCGAATGTTTCGATCAGTTTCTTCATTCCTTTCCTTCGAGCTCTGTACTAGCATGTCGACTTGCATTTGCAAACTCTCCATCTTTCCTTCAAGAAGCTTCGACTTCGACCAATCTTTGTCTAGATTCCTTTTTGCTATGTCATCTAGAGCTGCGTAACTGCTATTCGCGGAAATCTAGAGATAACGGAAAGAAAGAACGAATATAGAACTGGGTGATTATTAATCACTAGGTTGGATTCCCAAGCGTCTGATGATGTTAGATCTGCTCCGTAGTGCTTGAGAGGTCCAAATTCTCGATCCCTAGCCGTCACTTTCGACCTATGTGCTCTGGTTACGTTTTTAGGGTTTATAATGGGGTATTTATAGGCAAAATACGAAAAACCCTAATCCTGGCCGACTTAGCCGAGCGACGCTGGTATGAATTACCAGCGTCGCTGGTATGAATTACCAGCGTCGCTGGTTGTGTAATCTGAAGGGGACCAGCGACGCTGGTTACTGAGGAGCGACGCTGGTCTGGTTCCTGTACGATTCCAGTTGCGCTGGTTAGTCCACCAGCGACGCTGGTTGCTCCAGTTCGCATGCCTTTCCTTGTTTTAGCTCTTAATCTTCATACGTGCATCTCCCGAACTTCATCCTTAATCTTCCTAAGCTCATTTCTACTCTCTCGATCTGTCATCTCTCAAATCAAACCTGTTCACAAACCTAATTCCATTAAGTACCTTAAAGTTCATACTAACGACTCATTTATACCTCGAAAGAATGACAAACGAATGGGGAAAAAGTCACAAATAAATCACTCATCAAACATACTTTTCCTGATTAATAAAAATACCATCATTTGTTTGTTTAATCTGGAGTCCTAGAAAATATGTTAATTCACCCATCAAACTCATTTCGTATTCAGAGAACATGATTTTTGAAAATTTCTTGCACATGTTTTCATCAGTAGACCCAAAAATAATATCATCAACATAAATTTGTACCAGTAGAAG
Source organism: Erigeron canadensis (assembly GCF_010389155.1). Taxonomy (NCBI): domain Eukaryota; kingdom Viridiplantae; phylum Streptophyta; class Magnoliopsida; order Asterales; family Asteraceae; genus Erigeron; species Erigeron canadensis. Next base: position 18,411,373 of record NC_057769.1, read on the forward strand.
ATTACCTTTTTCACGAAAAATGAATAAGGTATTGTCAACTGCACCTCTTTTGAAACCATGTTTAAACAAATGTTTAGTCAGAGTATCATACCAGGCACGTAGGGCTTGTGTTAGACCATAAAGTGATTTGTCCAGACGATACACCCAGTGAGGATGCTTTTCATCAATGAAGCCTGCTGGTTGCTTGACATATATTTCTTCTTCCAATTTTCCATTTAAAAACGCACTTTTTACATCCATCTAGTAGACCTTGAATTGATGATGAGCAGCAAATGCTAAGAAAATTCTGACCGCTTCAAGTCTAGCCACTGGAGCAAAAGATTCATCAACATCACATCTGACTAGCAGTACCCTTGTGCTACCAATCTGGCCTTATTTCTTACAACGTGGCCATCTTCATCAACCTTGTTCCTGAAGACCCATCTGGTTCCAATTGGTTCTTTCGTGCCAACTGGAAATGAAACCAGATACCAAACTTTGTTTCGTTCGAACTATTGAAGCTCTTCTTGCATAGCTATCACCCAGCTTGGATCTCCAATTGCCTCATCAATCTTCTTCGGTTCATACAGTGATAAGAAGCTGACATATAAACATTGTTCACTAGAGGCTCTTCTGGTCAATAGGATGAGCTTTTGTCGATTTAGAGTAATGACCAGGATCGTTTCGAACAACAATATCAGTGAAAGTATTCAATTGATTATCTACCAGAATTGATTCTGGTTCAGGATCTTGCCAGACAAGTTCAACATCTTCATATGAATCTGTAAGATCACGATTTACATCATGAAATTCTTCATTTAAAGGCATTTCTTAAATTACTGGCTCAATATCAATTGAAGTTGATACTGGAGGAGTAGTACGAACATCTGATTCAAGTTCAGATGGTAGTTTGAAACTTATTGAAGGATAAAATGGAGTACTACTGGGAGGTTTCTCAATTTGCACTGGTTCCAAGTCAGGATGACTTGAAGCTTCTTCAGATGAATCTTTATTGTAGTTGATAGGATCTGATTCACCAAAGATAATTGGATTTTCTGGGGGAGAATTAAGGGTTGGCTTTTTATTGATTGCTTCATTTGATTCATCGAATGTGACGTGTATTGACTCCTGGACCCTTTCCAGTATTTTGTTGTAGACTTTGAAAGCTTTGCGAATGGCTGAATATCCTAAGAAATATCCTTCATCGGCTTTGGCATCAAATTTGCCTAACTGACTAGAGTCGTTCAGGATGTAAACTGGACATCCAAAAACGTGAAAATAACCAATATTTGGTTTTCTATTTCTTAATACTTCATAGGATGTCTTCTTGTGTCGCTTCACGTACACATATCAATTCTTTGTGTGGCATGCAGTAGCAATTGCCTCAGCCCAGAACATTATAGGAAGACCAGATTCAGCAAGCATACTTCTGGCAGCTTCCATCAGCGTTCTGTTCTTTCTTTCTTCCATCAGTGCCAGTAAAAAATTTCTCCAGAGTTGCATTCTGGAATTCTATTCCATTATCACTTTTTAATTGACACACTTTTCGCTTATGCTTGAGCTCAATCTACTTGATAAGAGAGATGATTTCAGCAGCAGTTTCATTTTTTGATCTGAGAAATATTACCCAACAGAATCTGGAGTATTCATTAACAACTACCAGGATATATTTCTTTCCAGCACGAGTTTGAACATTTATTGGACCAAAAAGATCCATATGAAGCATATGAAGAGGTTCAGTTATGCTAAAGTTCTGCTTGGTTTTGAAACTAGCACGTTTCTGCTTTCCCATCTCACATCCTGGACATGGCCTTTCCTTTTTGAAAGAAACAGAAGGTATCCCATCTGCCAGTTGTTTTCTAAACAACTTATTAATATTTTTGAAATTTAAATGAGATAACCTTTTGTGCCATAACCAGTTTGTGTCTTCATCAGCCTTGGTATAGATACACTGCTATGAAGGAGAGCTTTCCATATCCATTACATACACATTCCCTTTTCTGTGAGCAATCAATACTACCTTCCAATCCTTATTAAATACGATGCCCTGAGAAATATTAAACAACACCTGGTAGCCATCATCACACAGTTGACTCATGCTTATTAGGTTATATTTCAAACCATTAACATAAGCCACCCATCTGAATTTGACTTGACCATTATTCAGGACACCATATCCCCAGTCTTTTCAGAACCACGAACTCCTCCAGTAGGGTCTTACATCCGGTCATTGTCCTGCCAACCGCATTGTCAAGATACCAAATATATTTCTTACGATCGCCCTACACATCCACCAGATTGATTAGTTAGCTTTGCGAACCCATCGACTGATGGGTTCCCTGGATCCTGTCATGTGGATCCCTGGAGGTATCCGATTAAGTTCACTTTCTTCAACAGTGGTCTTAGTTGAAAAGACCACTAGGGTTGACAGTTTTGAAACCTTTTTCTTGTTTTTATCATTTGAAACAATTTTCTTTCCTTTCTTTGAAAAAGGTTTTGGATTTTGTTTTGGGCCAGATGAAGTACCCTCAAAGTTGTTTATTCTTGCATTACAACTCTGGACTTGACGAGCCAGAAGTTGAAACTGGCTTTCTAATCTTAACAAAATGGTTTCTTCAGATGAGACCTTAGTCTTTCCAGATGACTGGACTTGTGGCTTAGGCATGGCAACATTCTTCTTTTTCTGAACCTGGGTTCTTTTGAAGAGGATTGAGGCAAAGGTTTATTCTGCTTAACCTTTTTGACTGGAGCATTCATCTAGGGTGCTCCAGTCTTTACCTCAGACAAGTGAACTAGTGGAATAATGCAAGTTTTGGGAGTTGTTGGTTCATCATAAATAGTGCTTGGTTTCAACACTTCTAGTAGTCTATCAACAACAGGTATTAATGCTGCAGCATGGGTATCATATGGTTTTCTGGTCTCAAGCCATGTTTGAATGACTTGTTTTTCCTTTTGTAAAACTAATTCAAGTTCTTCCTTTTCATGGACAAGTTGTTCAGTTACCAAAACTTGTGCTTTAAAAGTTAGTTAAATATCTTGAAGTTCTTTTAACTTTGATTGTAAATTAGCCATTTCAGAGAAATCTGTTTCAAATTTATTTGACATTTCGGATCGAACAGTTTCAACAAAAATCAAATCAGAGTTTAGAGCTTCAGCAATGTCCAATTTTAACTCTGGATCGATTTCCTTATCATAATCTATTACCTTCTTAATGATAATGTCCACCCATCTGCCAGATGTTACATCTTCCTTCACTAGATGCTCTTGATCAGCCAGAGCCATGTAACAACAGTCTCTTTCCTCTTCATCATCAATTGATGAGTCATCAGAGGGAACCTAATTCTCTTCAGCAACCATGCATTGATTATTATCTTTTTCTGCAGACATGAGAGCAATTTGAGCCTTAAGCTTTTTGTATTTCAACTTATAGCTATCATCAGGCTTGTTATAAAAGGTAGATGGACCAGATTGGGAGACAAGCTGATTGGACCTGCACTCCATCATGAAATGACCTTTTCTGCCACACTTAAAGCATGTCAGATTGGGCTTGTCAGTGGAGGAACTAGGTGCATGTTGTCCAATGGGTCTGTTGGCTCTTGCCTTAAAACGGTTGAACTTTTTTACAATCATAGCCACCAGATCATCACTATCAGTTTCATCACAGTTTGGAGAGATATTATTAGTGCCTCGAGATTCCATTAATTCAGACATCATCTTCTGCATAGAAAATACATTATCGGAAAACATTAATGCCGCACAGGGTGGTTCAGTATGACTAACCACAGGGGAACTACTGGAAGCTTGATTAATAGCATCTTTTTCAGCCTCAATTCTATGGGCTTGATTCTCTTCAGTGAATCTGAAGGCTCCATACAATGTTGACAGAGTATGGGTGTGCAAGGTTTTGCCTTGCCTGAAGACCACGATCATGTGATACCATTTAGATGGAAGAATATCACAAAATTTTTCCAAAAGTATATCCTTGTCTTTTTCTACTCCCATCCCTCTTAAGTGGTTTATGATACTCATAAATCTGGTGTAAGTACCAGTTAATGATTCATTGGGCAGAGCAAAAAATGACTCATACTTCTTCTTAAGGGAAACTTTCCTGGTAACAATAGTAACATCACCACCTTCATACTGGTTCACTAGTTCATCTCACATGCTTTTGGCACTGGGATAAAGCACTAGTGTGGGAATAAGAGTTTCTGGAACAACCCCAAGGATCATATTTTTCAAAATAGTGTCAATATTGACAAGTCTCTTTTCCTCCTCAGACCAGTGTTCCTCTTTTTTTCCCCTTCCAGATCTTGCTCCAGTTGGATTAAGAAGTGGGTTGAGAGGACTTCTTGGAATATAGGGTCCTTCATTTAAAATTTTTATCATGTTTCTCTCAATTCCAGTAACATGTAATATCATCCTAGCTTTCCACGTGCCAAATTCATCACCATTCCCACTGAATTTGGGAACGGGAGTATTTGAGTAGTGCACATGCACGTGTGGAGAAGCAGGAATAGGAGGTGGTGGTGGGGGATTATTGTTAATAGGTGGTGGTTCCTTGGTTTCAGTATTAATGGGCGGAGGTTCGACATTTAAATGATTTCCTTGAGTATTCTCTGGGTTGGCCATCAAGAAATACGGATCTAGGCAAGTATGTTAGCCTTTCGCTATGATACCAATTATGAAGTCCCCTCACACGATGGTTTAACCCATGAGTGTAGAATGACAAGTCAAGTATTGAACTAGAAAGGACTAGTACACTTTAAATATAATGCAAGGAGATAAATGAAGTAATACAAGACTTAAAGCAATAAATAAGTAAATGGTGAGACACAATGTAATTTTCAAGTGTATTTTAATTATTAATGTTAAATAAAACACAAGATTGTTGCGGAACCTAGGTAATACAAATGTAAGTATCTAAAGAATCTATGAATTACAAGTGATCTATATTTGCTAAATAATCTCCTTGATCAAATACTTAAAGTTGTGAAGTATAACTGTTTAAATCGACAGTATTTAAGCAAATTCACCAAATTGCAAAAAGTGATTTGGACGAGGGAAATGACTTGGTATTTATAGGGAAAAAGAATTAGTATTAATTCTTTTTGCCGTACAAATAAAGTTTCATACATTTAAGAAAATGATATTTATTCCTTAAATGTATTGATTAAAGTACAAGGATAAAGTCACATTGATGTGACCTTTCATACTTTAACCAATCACCTTTACACGCGTGTAAGAACTTTTAACAAAGGACAAATGGATTATCCGGATAAAAGTGTGCAAAGGCAAATAAGTCAATTCCTCGTAATCAGTGTTCAGACTTGTAAGGTCTAGAACACTAACAAGGACTCCAGTCAGGAGATCTGGTAAAACTGCCAGTGGGCTCCGCCATTTGTCAGTCTTCTTTCTTCAGGCTTGAGTCTTTGACTTCAGTGAGAATTTTCTTTAGTAGGATGATCTTGACTCGAGTGAAGTTCAGTGAACCAATCTGGTGTAATCCAAATTCCTGTACAAGTAAATGGTTCACTGGCCTTCTCATAATTTCTAAACAAATCTGCAAAGGACTCTAGTATTTACTTCCGGAGTGAGTCCAGTAGATCTGGATTTAACAAATTTTTCCTTAAAAAACAATTCAGAAATAAAAAATAATACTGAACCAAATTTTTCTAACTTTTTTGATGATAATGAGTATTCTAACCTACCCTATTATAAAGAGAGAGATGATAAAGATTCTAATAGTGATGGCAAAGGTTCCTGTCATTCTGGTAGTGTCCATGATGACATTACCAATGAGAGTGATACCACTGGTTAGAAAATCATTTGATTCAAGAAGATAATAATGTTTTTGGAAATATTGATAATGATCAGGTTAATGATCAAATTGATAACAATGATAATATTGAAAATCAGTCTTTGAGAAGATCTGATAGGGTTTCTGTCTTACCTAGAAAGTATGCTAATTTTGTAGTTAACTCAAGCGTTAAATATGATCTTGGTAATTATGTGTGTTATTCTGCTTTTACAAATGACTGTTTTTCTTTTGTAACTGAATTAAATAAGAGTTTGAACCATAAGGATATAATGAAGCTAGTATACACACAGAATGGGTTAATGCAATGAATCAAGAAATTGAAGCATTACATAGAAATAATACTTGGGACTTAACTGAGCTTCCTAAAGGAAGAGAACCTATAGGATGTAAATGGATTTATAAAACTACGTATAAATCTAATGGTGAAATAGAAAGATATAAAGCTAGACTTGTTGCTAAAGGATATAGTCAAAGAGAGGGTGTTGATTTTGATAAAACCTTCTCTCCTGTTGTGAAGATTGTCACTGTTAGGTGTTTAATTAATATTGCTATTCAAAATGATTGGAATTTATATCAACTTGATATAAATAATGCTTTTTTATATGGTGATCTTGATGAGATTGTGTACATGAAACCTCCTGAAGGTTATTGTGATGTTAATCATAAAAGGGTTTGTAAACTTAACAAATCTTTATATGGATTAAAACAAGCTTATAGGCAATGGAATGCTAAGTTAACTGATGCTTTAGTTAAGAATGGATTTGTTCAAAGTAAGAGTGATTACTCTTTGTTTACTAAGCATTCTGGTGACTTGTTTATTGCTCTACTTGTTTATGTGGATAACATTATTGTTACAGGAAATAATGAAAAAGGAATTGAGAACTTTAAGTGTTATTTGAAAACTCAATTTCAAATCAAAGATTTAGGATTGTTCAAAAAATTTCTTGGTATAGAAGTATTAAGACTTCTAATGGTGTGTGCTTAAATCAAAGAAAATATTTCTTGGATCTTCTTGCTGAATTTGGCCTTCTTGCTGGTAAGCCTATTAATGTACCTTTTGATCCTAATGTTCAACTTTCTAATGAACCTAGCAGTTTTGATCCTGTTTTGTCAAATATAACTAATTATCAAAAGTTGATTGGAAAATTAATCTATTTGACTCATATAAGACTAAATATTGCTTATACTGTACAATGTCTAAGTCAATATATGCACAAACTTTTGATATCTTATTTGAAAGTGGCACTCAGAGTACTTAGATACTTAAAGGAGCTCCTGGCAAAGGTATTTTCATTAACAAATATTCTTCTTTTACTCTTGAAGCATATGTTGATTCAGATTGGGGTAAGTGTGTTACTAGTAGAAGGTCTGTCACTGTATATTGTGTTTTTTTTTTGTGTGGATCTTTGGTATCTTGGAATAGTAAGAAACAAAGCACTGTGTCTAAGTCTTCCACTGAAGGGGAGTACAGAGCATTAGCTGTTGTTACTTGTGAGGTTATTTGGATTGTAAAAGTTTTACAGGATTTACAAGTTAACAATGTAATTCCTGTCAAAGTGTTTTGTGACAATAAATATGTTATAAAAGTCTCTTCCAACCCTATTTTCCATGAAAGAACTAAGCATTTAGAAATTAATCTCCATTTTTTGAGAGAAAAAATATTAGCAGGGGTCATTAAACTTGAGAAAATAGAATCTGCTAATAGTATAGCAGACATTCTTACTAAAGGGTTGGATACAAAAACTCATGATTGGTTTTGTCAAAAAATATATTTGCTTAATGTGTTTGAGAATAAGATTAAGGGGGATGTTAAAAATATGGTTGTAATCTTATTCTTGATAGATTATTACTTATTATATGATTAGTATATGTACAGGTTTATGTTGATTATTCTGCCATTTATCAAACTGCTTGTGTATATATAGGTTGATACAACCTGATGTGCAAAATCGAGCTTTCAATTTATAAAACTAGAACTTCCTAAAAACTCACTACTACGCACTCACGGGCAGTGGACCCGATCGTTTGTAATATAGTTAAGAGATAAGTCTGTGTTCGTTCTCAGGGAGTGGATATGACTAGTTGCTTTAGGAAATGGTTTGGAAAACAGGTATTGCTTCGAAAATCCTCTTTGACAATTAAATTAAAATTGATTTGCAAAACAAATAGCATAAAATTGAAAAGAATTTCAAACAATATAATTAAAAGTTATCCACCTTGACTTCACTCGACTTCAAATGTGATTGAATTTGATTAAGACCAAATTCTTTAGAGTTTAAAGATAATCGTGACAAGATTAAGATGCTCACGTGGTACCACCAACCGTGAACAAATTACCGAATCACCTAATTGCTAGTAAAATTACCCAAGCCGGTACCACCAAAGCAAAGACAACTTTTTCCAACAATTAGTTTTATTGACTACCGAATTACCAATTGCACCTATGTGACAATAACGTGGTACCACCAACCGCTATGAATCACGTTGACAAAATTAATCTTTTCTTAAAATGATATTTACTATCATACCATGAACTAGCGATAATTACTCATTGACAAGTAACCGTTTTAAAATCACATATACATTCAACTGGTACCACCAACGAGGAAATATATGCAACCAATATCATATTTAATTCTTAAAAAGAATTAAATCATCAAGATCACGGAACAATGATAATTAAATAAACTCTTTTGAATTAAAAATATTGCAATCACATTATTCGTCTCGTTTCATCAAGGTGGATGCTAAACCGTTTAGCCACTCATGATTGTAGAACAATAATAATCAAATAAAGAGAAGAGCATTTTGTACCTATCGTTTGATAAAGTAGAAAATTGCAAGACAGAAAATTAATACGATCTAGATGGGTGTCAGTGAATCTTTAGTGGATCCGCCTAAGAAATTATCTTGCTTGGACACCTGATAGTAAACCTTGTAGAGCAGCTCCTAGAAATTATCTTACTGTGTCGTAGTGCTAATTATCTCATCCAAATAACCTCTTTCAAACATGAAATTTTGCTAAACTTCTCCATCTTTCTTTACTTGAACAACTCTCGATCTAACAAAACAACTTCTAGGTCAATAAATCTTCCGAAAATGTGCCAAATGAACACTTGACCTATCAAGCGCCTGAAAACACTAACAAACACCATAAACGCACCAAATGCACATAAAATCGACTTAAAAGATATAATAAAATGGCCAATATTGATGTGGGTAATGGGTATAAATTAGTCACATCAAATCCCCCCACACTTGAGCATTGCTTGTCCTCAAGCAAATCCGGAATTAAAGTAAAAGCATTCCTTGACTATCAAACTATCAAACAAGTGACAAGTATCAAAAATCTTGAATGAAAACTCGAAATGTTTGACAATACCTGAACAGTCTGCAAGCCACGATAATTCAACTAAGCATAAATGAAACAAACGATCCTATCAATGTCATTCTACTCCAACAAACCTACTTTCGGGGTTGAATATATGAAGAATCACTCATAGCTCAGTCGTGATGTATACTTTTTTACCATAGGCTTGAACTAGGATCGTCACTCCACCATTACGGCTCAAGGATCAAGTACATCGTCAAAATAGGCGTCATGGGTGGTTGCAAGGTTAAACTAAGGCTATGTATTATGGATATGTACAATGGAGTATGGGAAATTTATAGGTTACAAAATGAAAGGTAAGAAACAAAAGCATAAGAGATATATGAAAAATGTACAAAATAGTCTAATCACCCCATACTATTGATTGCCAACAAACCACTAACCCATAAGATGCTATCCCTTGAACACACCTCCAAAGTACCAAGCAAACCCGACACCATTGTAGTGTATCAACTTCAAACAACTTATTGTCAACCAAGTCTTCCATAATAATGATACAACAACTTTCTAGATATTTGAAAATGAGAAATACCCACTAGTAGCCCAAGTTCTTTCTTTTTTTTTTTAAATAATTTTTATTCTTTTGAACCATTTTTACTCTACTAGTAGATACCCACTTACAATAATAAACATGTCTATAATACTTCACTTTCTTTGTTTGAACAATCCAAGACAATCTTCAATAACTTAACCCATTGACATATTCTCATAGACAAGAATATTCCACGAATCACCCCACTGAAACTCTCCAAACCATCCAAACAAACCAATGACAATCAATGGCCCCCAGATTAGACTATCGGTATAGTTAGGTATAATTAGGTTAAGTTTATATGAATAGGTGGATTTATACAATGGAAAAGGCTAAGTTAAAAGAAATACATATGTGTATAATTTGCTAAAGTATACAAAAGAACAGTGAAAATGAAAAATGTATGTATATACAAGTATATGTATAAGGTTGTATAGTGGGGATATGGATATACAAAAAATAAATGAAAAGAAAGAAAAAATACGGTCAAACCTGAATGCCAATTCGTCATCCGATGTACTCGTCACGATCACTAGGCCAAGTTCTAGAATCAACACATCACTGGCACACTCTTATCAAGAGAAGAACCCGGAAATGGCTTAGAAATACCTCAAACACGCACATCCTAGTGCAGGGCATCAAAATGGAAACCCTTACTCCCGAATAAATCCAAGAGCCTAAGAGAGGGACGTATTTACGAGGCAATCAAACCATAACCGTCACCTGACACAACTATATATGAAATGATGAAATCTCACAAGTGGGTATTTTGGATATATAAGAATGCAAGTAACGTTATCAATCCCGAAGGACTAGCCAAATAACCGTTCAGAACACACTTCGCCAATTAAATATTTTTGTCAAGGAAAATTTTTGTAGTAAAATTGCTTATTAAGTTAAAAATTAAGTGTCAAAAGCAATTTACCACAAGGACAAGTTCAACTCAAGTTTAAAAATCATATCAACTTCTATTATCCCGCCAAATTGAAAGCACCAGTTTTAAACATGCACATCACAGTGAAGAGCTCGAAATGGAGACTCCTACCCTTAGATAGAATCCAAAGGCCTATGAAAGGGACACATCAACAAAACCGGTAGAAATCTCAATGGCAAAAACAACAAAAGCGATAAACCCGGTAGCTTAAACTTATTTGCCACCCCCCCCCCCCCACACTTAAGATGGACAATGCCCTCAATGTCCATATTTGGTCAAACAAAAGTAAATAGGGGTAAGCGACATAGAAAAATAAGAGCACATAGCGGAATAAGGACACATTCCGTTTTGAAACAAGTTAGTCGACCCCGTGTCACAAATTGCGCTTCCGAAATAGGAAGAACACTTTGGTTGGCGGGAGAAATAACTTGTACCAAAACGGAAGGTGCGAGAGTCATGTGTGCATCAAACATAAACTCAACACTAAAGCGCTGAACTTACTGCCAGCATACGCACACCATCATAAAATCAATACATTGATGCCATAGAATAGAGATGAGAAGAGAATCCAAGGGGTCCCCTTACACTTGTGTTGCGCTACAGCCATCAAATGTAAGAACCTGCTTCACTTGAATCAAAATTAAACCAAATTTCCAAGATTATCAAAGTACTACTATTTCATGCAAAATAAACCTAAGAAAAGAAAAGAAATACAAATGCAAATGTCTCATCACCCCGTAAGGTGGATACCCGAAAATAAAGACAGAAAATAAGAAATAATGTATACAGTACAGTCATCCATAAACCCAAATGAATAATCAGACAACAATCATATGACTCTATCCCACGGGACCGGATGGGAGTCATCATCATACTATCATCACTGCTGCTGCCCGTGATAGCCATGAGGAGCACCAGGTGGACCAAAAAGATCATCTACCCAGCGAGTAGCCTACTCCGGTGCATCTCCCGCTCCTGAGCCAGAGCCACCATAACCACCACCTGATTGATCACCTGCATATCCAAAACCACCGACAGCAAAACCTCCTGACTCTCTAGCAAAATCAGCAAAACCGGATCCAGTACTTGCAAATAAACCACCAGCCAAAGAAGATGTAGCACCAGCATCCTGAAACTGCATGGGCCCGCTAGGAGATCCTCCCAAAACATGGGGCCGTGGTGACATATCTCTCGGGGCAGACATGGGAAAAAAAGAACCGCCGCCTGGACGATACTCAGGAACCTGGATGGGTGGAGGGCTGAAAGGAGGAATCTGAGTGGGCCTGACAAAATCCCGACCTTCGAACTGAGCCTACCACATCGGCTGATAATAATCAAGAGTATAATGTGTATGAGCCTGCTGTGATCTGACCATGTCATTCCCGGTCCATACATCGCTGATATTCATCAAAAGCCCTCCTACTTTGCTGCTGGTCCTCACAAATGTTCTGTACCGTCTGTCCCAGTAATGTGTGATCAAAGGAACTTGGGACGGGTATGGTATGAGCACGTGTCCTGGGCTGCTCCTCAGGCGCATCATCCATCTTAACATCCTCCACAATCGGTGGTACTACATCAATAGCACCGGTATCATCCAATAACCTTGCCTGCTCATTCTTCTTCGGCTTCTTCACAATTTTTGTTATTATCAACTCTTTCTCGGTCAAATGCTCCGGTCTAACTGGCATAGACAACTCCTCATGACATACATCAGAATCAAAAACTAGCTGAGGTTCTAAAAACATATGGTATTTGTCACTACTTTTCGACTTCTTATCACCCACAAACCAGTGGTCAAGTGGAAAACACCAACAGGGCTTTGAAAAGGATTTTGGAAAAAACAGTCGGGGATAACCCCAAGGTTTGGTCAAAAAATTTAGATGACGCCTTGTGGGCATTTAGGACCGCCTTTAAGACACCGATTGGCACCACGCCATACCGCTTGCTCTACGGTAAGACTTGTCATTTACCGGTTGAATTAGAGCATAAGGAGTAATGGGCGTTAAGAAACTTGAACCTAGACATGATGGAAGTCGGTGAACTTAGAATGTTGCAACTTGATGACCTCGATGAGCTTAGGTTGGGTGCATATGAGAACTCTAGAATTTATAAAGAGAAAACCAAAGTTTACTATGACAAAAGGATCCTAAGGAAGGAGTTTAAGGTTGGAGAAAAAGTTTTGTTGTTCTTGTGAAAATTTAAAATCAAACAACCTAAGTTGACTTCTAGGTGGATAGGACCTTTTGTGATTAAACATGTGTAACCATCCAGTTATGTTGAACTGTTTAAAAGGGATGGAAATGGGTCTTTCATTGTCAATGGTCATAGGTTAAAGTTGTATTTGGAAGAAGAGTAGGAAGAGGGGATGATTGAGGAAGTCCCCATTTTTGAACCCGAAACTTAAAAAAAGGTCGAGTCTAGCTCACGACTCATAAATAAATTAAGCGCTTCTCGGGAGGCAACCCGTGTTTCACTTTGTTATTTTTGTCTTCTTTTTGTTAGTTAATTTGATTGTTGTTTGTCAAGAAAAGTGAAGGTGCGATTGTAAGGGGAAATGGATGGAGGTAAGTATGTTTTCAAAAAATTTTCTAAGGAAAAAGGGGGGTCGAGACCAGGCATTTTATACTGCAAAGCAGTGGAGGGGAGAAAGACAACTGCGCCGCAGCCTTATTTTCCTGACCCTGGGATTGATTTTCGCCCCACTGCGCCGCAATGGGGGACGTCCTTGTTGACTATGCCGCAGTCCTAAAAGACTGAGCTCGGGTGTGTTTTTAACCCACTGCGCCGCAGTGGGTATGGGTGAGGACCACTGCGCCGCAGTGGGGTCTTTTGACCGGTCAAGTGTGGGAGCGAGGGGTACTAAACCCAAATAAGGAAAGAGGGATAATTCATATCCATGAAATTCTTTCTCTTTTTCTCTATAATCTTCAAAAAACCCGACGGCTCTCTACTAAAACCCCAAAAACACCCGAAAATTCCTTTAAATCTCCATCAAGGTTTGCATCTTTCTTCCTCTTTGTCTTAGATTATCTTTCTTCCTTCAATATCATGGGTAAAGAGGTTAGATTTCTTCACTTTTCTTTTTATTTTTCTTTAATTTTTGATTTTTAGGGTTTTAATTCTCAAATTAGTTAGTGGGTTTTGTTAGTATTGTGAAATTGAGGCTAATGGGTTGGTTAATTTCCCGGATTAAACACTTGTTCATCCAATTTTGAGGTAAACTTTAGCTAGGGTTTTGAAAAATTTTGGGGATTTTTGATGAATAAGTGTGGGCGAGGATTCATGGTTGATTATGGTTGATTATAGCTTGTTAATACTAGATTAATAATTAATTACCCTAAAACTTGTAGCCTTATGTCGTGTTCGAATGATGAACTTGTCCAGAAAAGTTGGCCACTGCGCCGTAGTGGTGGTGTGTGTATGCCACTGCGCCGCAATGGTATGATGGTGACCTGCACGTGACTTAGACCTCACTGCGACGCAGTGAGGGTGTGTGTGAGCCCACTGCGCCGCAGTGGGTATTCACTGACCCGAATATTGTTTTGTTTCTTGATTGAAAGTTTGAGTTCCACCATCTTTGTATCTCATATTAGTATGTTTTAATGCTGTGTTTGCAGACCGCAGGACAGAGAAAGATGGAAGTGGGTCAAGGAAGTGGCACCGCACAAACACTGGCCAAGAGAGCTAGGCAAGAGCCGGAAGTTCTAGATTTGAAGTTTGGAGAGGATGACATGAACGAACTTCACGCATGGTTGGAGTTCAATGAGGCTAAGCAACCTCATAAGAACAACTTCATGAATAACCTTTATACTCTTCATCTTTGTATGCCTTCCTAAATATCCAATTTTTGCTAGACTTTATGGTGTACAACAAGATATTCGTAGGTGGTTTACTATTGAGGTTCCAATTGGTGACCGGGTTGTGAGTAGTGACATGTGGCACAACATTTTAATAGTCGGGAACCATCTTTTCGTGAACTATGTCTGGAGTTTTATTCATCTTTGAAATTGGTTAAGGAGTTGAACAAAGTGAAAAATATTTTTGAAGAAAGGATTGTTACATTTTAGTGGAGGGCCAGCCTAGGAAGTTGTCCATCCCTGAATTCGGTTTCTATTCTGGTATTTATACTAGGGAACAGTTAGATAATCCAGATTTTCGGGGTTTGTTGAGGAAAGGGTTGTTTGTTAAACAGGATATCGGTGATGGAGAGTCAATACCTCAGTATTGGACTCGTATCTCGGGGGGCACGATTGGCCTACTGGGGCACTGCTAGTGTGTCTAAGATTAGAAGTGTGAAGTTAAGGTTGTTGCATCGGATGATTGTTACTTTTCTGGTACAAAGGTCCACCCACAGGGACGAAGCGTACTCTCGCATCGTTTGTAGGCAAAGCCTTGGGTTCAGCCCACTTAGACACATAGTCAACAGCAACCAAAATATACTGAAACTTGTTAGACGGTGGGAACGGTCCCATAAAGTCTATACCCCAAATGTCAAAAACTTCACATACCTAGATTCCTTGTTGAGGCATTTCATCCCATCTAGTGATGTTCGCTTGTCTTTGGCATATGTCACAAGTTTCCACCAAAGTTTGAGCCTCCTTAAAGATTGTAGGCCAATAGAAACCTGCATCATATACTTTCTTACCAGTAACTTGAGGACCATAGTGACCTCCAGTTGGCCCGTAGTGACAAGCATCCAAAATCTCCCTGGTTTCAGCTTCAGCTACACATCTCCTCACCATGCCATCTGCATAAATATGAAACAAATATGGTGACTCCCAAAAGTAGTGCCTAGCATCGGTCTTGAGCTTCTTTTTTTGCTATTTCGAGAAATCATCTGGTATCTCTCCTGCAACCAAATAATTAGCTATATCTGCAAACCAAGGACCATCATTAGTATTATAAATAACATTAACCGACTCATCGGGGAAACGATCATTGATTTCCCCCTCTTGAAGTTCCTCCCAGTGAGGATCCTCTAGACGACTCAAATGGTCGGCAGCCAAATTTTCGGCCCCTTTCTTATCCTTAATTTCTATGTCAAATGTTTGCAATAACAAAATCCAACGGATAAGTCTAGGCTTAGCATCTTGTTTCGAGAACAAGTACTTTAGGGCCGAATGGTCAGTAAACACAACAGTTTTACTCAATACTAAATATGATCTAAATTTATCAAATGCATAAACAACAGCAAGTAACTCCTTCTCAGTTGTGGTGTAATTTTGCTGGGCTGGGTTCAAGGTTTTACTAGCAAAGTAGATTGGCTTGAAATGCTTATCAACCCTTTGCCCAAGCACCGCTCCTACGGCATAGTCACTTGCATCACACATTAATTCAAACGGCAAATTTCAATCCGGACCAACCATAATGGGAGAATTAGTCAGCTTCTCCTTTAATACGTGAAAAGCACTCAAACAAGCATCATCAAACACAAAAGGGACGTCCTTCTCCAACAAGTGGGTCATAGGACGAGTAATCTTAGAGAAATCTTTAATGAATCTCCGGTAGAAACCGGCATGACCAGGAATACTTCTTACCCCTTTCACATTGGAAGGCGGGGGTAGCTTGGTTATAACATCAATCTTAGCCCTATCAACCTCTATCCCGGCCTTTGACACTTTGTGCCCCAACACAATACCCTCGGGTCACCATGAAATGACACTTTTCCCAATTCAAAACAAGGCGTGCCCTTTTACACCGTGTCAACATCTTATCTAAGTTATGCAAGCAAGACCGAAAAGAATCCCCAAAAACCGAGAAATCATCCATGAAAACCTCCATTGAGGTCTCAAGCATGTCCTGGAAAATAGCAATCATGCACCTTTCAAAGGTGCCCGGGGCTATACACAAACCAAACGGCATTCGCCGATAAGCAAAAGTACCAAAAGGGCATGTGAAAGTGGTATTTTCTTGGTCTTTGTGATCGATGGGTATTTGGAAGTACCCGAAGAACCTGTCCAAGAAACAAAATATTCAGTGCCTGCAAGTCTTTCCAACATTTGATCAATGAAAGGCAGGGGAAAGTGATCCTTACGGGTGGCATCATTAAGCTTACGGTAATCAATACAAACAGTGGCCAAGAGTTCCTTATTCTCATTTTCAACAACGGTCATGCCCCCCTTTTTGGGCACACAATGGACCGGACTTACCCAAGAACTATCGGCAATAGGGAAAATGATCCCTACATCTAACAACTTAATGACTTCTTTCTTAACTACCTCTTTCATGTTAGGATTAAGCCTCCTTTGTCTCTGGACAACGGGATTCGCATCATCAATAAAATCTATTTTATGTTGGCAAAAATCAGGACTAATACCGGGAATGTCGGTAGTCTTCCAAGCAAAAGCCCGTTTATGAGCTTTAAGTACGGCCAAAAGAAGTCCTTTCTCTTCACTCGAGAGTGAGGACGAGATAACCACGGGTAGAGGGGATTTACCTGCCAAGTAAGCATACCCCAAGAGGGCAGGCAATGGCTTAAGCTCCAGATCAGTAGGGAGTACATCAACAGAATTCGGTACCCTTGAGCTTCCATCAGCAACAACTCTTTCAAAGCTCTCATCCTCTGGAGGTGTCTCATCCAAGATTAGTACCATAACCTCTGCAAACAACTCATCATCATCTATATCTCCAACTCCTAAGCGAGTGAGCTCTTCATCAACATCAGTCTCGATGAATTACTCAAATTCCTACTCCAAAGCATCATCAATGACATCTATCCTGAAACAAGACTCATCAGTAGAGTAAGAATTCTTAATATATCTTTCAACATTGAAAACAATCCTATCCCTACCCACACCCAAAGAAATGTCATTATCTTTCACCCGGATAATAGCATCCGCGGTATTAAGGAATGGTCTACCTAAAATTAGGGGTACCTTAGTATCTTCCTCCATTTTGAGGATCACAAAATCACCAAGAAACACAATATGCCCTACCTGTACAGTCATGTTTTCAGCAATCCCAATGGGATACTGAAAAGAATGGTCAGCTAATCTTATACTCATACGGGTAGGCCTCAAAATTCCGGAAGACAACTTACTCCAAACCAAGTAAGGCATCAAGTTAATGCTAGCACCTAAATCGGCAAGTGCCTTACAAGTTAAAGAACAAATAGAACAAGTGATAAGGAAACTCCTTGGATCCTCGGCATTAAGATAAGCGGCCTTCACCTCATCCATCTTTCTTTTATCCGTCACAAGTTCTATGATAAACTTTGCATAATTTGGCATTCCCTGGATCAAATCAACTAAAGGAACATTAATGTGAAAATTTTTAATCATATTAACAAATTTATCATACTGTTCCTTTAGATTAGCCTTTCTGAACTGTTGTGGAAATGGAACCTTAGGCTTGTATGGCTTAGCCTCGGGTATCACAGCCGGTTTCGGTGGAGTAACCGGAGTCTTCACATTCAAACTATCTTCCATCTCAATTTCTTCATCAACTTCAGCTTCATCATGATCACCTGTATCCTGCACATCTGAAACAATAACATTAGGATTATGAGGAGGGTCATAGGATCTACCTATTCTGGTTGTAATGGCCTTTGCTTGCTCCTGACGAACTGGAGGTGGAGTGTACTTCTGACCATTATTCGACCCTTGATTCTGCTTCGGATTTTGCTGAGTGTTACTAGGTAAAGCACCCTGAGGCCTAGTTATAGCAGCCATCCTACTTTCAAGATCCTTGAAGTTGATGCTCTGATTCTTTGCATTCATCTCCACTTTGCCATTGATCCTATCCAACCTCTCGCTCAACTCCTTAGTATCCTCCCTTATATTCTGAATTCTTTGGTTGGTCTCAATCTGATTACTCATCATTTGCTTCATCATTTCTCTCAACTCGGCATTAGGATCGGTAATAGAAGAAGAAGAACCTGATCCTTAGCTTTGTTGAGTCTCCTGCTGCTGTGGCTGATTCTAATAGTTGTTCCTTTGCCACTTATTACCTAAAAAACGAGTAGTATTAGCAGGAAAAGAAAAGTTATGGAAGTTACTACCTGATGACCGGTTTCGAAAACCGGTGTTTCGCTGAAAACCTTCTTGTTGCTGATTCTGAATGTAGTTTACATCTTCAAGTCCCCAGTTGGAAAAATCTTCAGAATAGTGTGTATCTCCACAATGATCACATCCATCAGCAAGAACTTTCACATCCCTTTCAAGATAACCAAACCGAGACTCTTGAGCTGCAAATCCCTTATCCATACGTGCAGACAAAGCCTAAATCTCGTCAATTACATTAGAATTGTTGCTAAAACTTCCACCAAAAGCATACCCCATCTCTCTTTTGGACGCCTTTTTCAAACCATCAAAGAACAACTCGACATACCTTTCCTTGGTTAATTCATGACCCGAACATTTCTTTAAATCGGATCCATGCATCAACAACATCTTCCCCATCTTCTTGCAAAAAGGATCTAATCAAATTTTCCAATTGCCTTTCAGTTCTAACCAAGTAAAACTCACCAATAAACGCTTCTTTGAGTTGATCCCAAGTAGTAATCGAATTCTTGGGAAGTTCATTAAACCAATCTTCGGCTTCCCCGGTTAGAGTAATGGGAAAAGTCTCAAGCTTCACGACATTCATTTGATTTTGGCCATATTGATAAAGCCGTGCCAACTTTTCAAATCTTTCCAAGTGCTTATATGGATCTCATTTCTTATTTCCATCAAATATCTGCTCTTCGATGCTCTTAAGATGATTTGGCTTCAAGTTGAAATTTTGATCAACATCCAGTGTTCTAATAGCGGAACCACGAGCCGTAGGAATAGTTCGGGCTCGGTCACCATACCGGATGTCATTTGAATCTCTCGGTCTTTCGTCACCCATCTCTTCTTTAATAAGTACAAGATTAAAGAATTCCTTTAAATAGAAGCCTTCTTCGTCTGAATCTGGAGTGGGTAAAGCTATAGGTGAATACGGGTGTGGTGCTTTGAAATTAATCTTGCGTTTTGGTGGAGTTCTCAAAGGACTATGCAAAGGTAACCTCGAAGAACGCAAGTTCATCAACTAATAAAGCAAACCTGCAAAACACAACTAACACCACACGTCAAATGCACCTATGATAAACAAAGAAAAAGAACTAAACTATTTAAGCAAATAACTTCCTCACGCGTGAGGAAGGATCAAACCCCTAAATTAACAACTAAATCGGCACACATCCCCGGCAGCGGCGCCAAAAACTTGATTTGCAAAATCGAGCTTTCAATTTATAAAACTAGAACTACCTAAAAACTCACTACTACGCACTCACGGGCAGTGGACCCAATCGTTTGTAATATAGTTAAGAGATAAGTCCGTGTTCGTTCTCAGGGATTGGATATGACTAGTTGCTTTATGAAATGGTTTGGAAAACACGTGTTGCTTCGAAATCCTCTTTGACAATTAAATTAAAATTGATTTGCAAAACAAATTGCATAAAATTGAAAAGAACTTCAAACAATATAATTAAAAGTCATCCACCTTGACTTCACTCGACTTCAAATGTAATTGCATTTGGTTAAGACCAAATTCTTTAGAGTTTAAAGATAATTGCGCCAAATTCTTTAGACTTCACCTAATTGCTAGTTAAATTACCCAAGAAGGTACCACCAAAGCAAAGACAACTTTTTCCAACAATTCGTTTTATTGACTACCGAATTACCAATTTCACCTATGTGACAATAACGTGGTACCACCAACCGCTATGAATCTATAAGTCCCAACTATTTCTAGATGGGTGCTGAAGACACCTCTATGTCAATGGTGAGTGTACTTTGCAACACAATCACTTAATCTGGACGTGACCAGTTTAGAGTAATTGTGTACCAGGTAATCTGGAGGTTTACTTATTAAGGTGACAATGTAAAATAAGTAAATACAATGAAATAGATATAATTGACAAGTATTTATATCGATGAGACAATATGTATTTTTCAAGTGTATTTTATTTATTGATTGTTAAATAAAATACAAAGTTGTTGCGGAACCAAGATAATACAAAGATGTAAATATCCTCACAACCTATGAAATACAATTGATCTATACTTGGAAATTCTCCTAACAATCGAAACACTTAAAGTTGTGAAATGTTCCTTTTTGCGATTGAGAGAATATTGCACAAGTTCACCAATATTGCAGAATGTATGTGTTTGCAAAGTTGTTGAAATTCTTGGGCAAGGACCTCTATTTATAGTCGAAGTATGAGCATTGGGATCTCAACTTCGAAGTATAAATATGGTTGACAGCACACAAAAGTATTAGTAAATAATCCTTTGTGTGTGCTAAATAAAGTAAGACAAAAGGTTACTTTATTCAACCACTCTACATCTTTGAACTTTTATCCACAGACAAGATTATTGTCCGGTTAAAAGGATGTAGTGTAAAAGGTCCTCCTCGTGATCAGTGTAAAGCTTTGTAAAGGCATTTACACTGAAGGATCTGTAGTTGATTGATCTGGTGAAATGTCAACTGGGCTTCGCTACCATTGTCATTTCCTTTCTTCCACTTGTTGTCTTCGACTTCAACTGGAAGGTCTTCAGATTTAAGTCTTCAGATCTCAACTAGAGGAAGTCATCAGTTGCTTAAAATGTACAATGCAACTGGACTTCTAATATTTTGGACAATTCTTCATGCTCTCCAGATGCAGCTGGAGAGCTCCAGTTTATAGCCTAAACTGGACCTAACAAATTCCCCCTAATTGTCCTGAAATATTGCCAAGTATTTTCAAACTTGTTTCTATACAAGTATAAGTTTGAAATACTTGAGTTTGATAAAACCTATTAAGTTTCCAAGACATTTTTATAGATCATCAAATGCCTTGGGCTTAGTTTTAATTGTTTGTAGATTTTATCAGTTATCTAACTTGTGAATTACAATCTGGGAACTTGTATATACACAATTTTACAATGAAGTTACAAGAAAGTAAACAAAATTACAAGCAGATAGATAGAAGGAAAACTTAAACAGATGGCCCTTCGCCAGTTTTCCTTCTTTTGGCAACTGATGAAATTGGCTGTTTGTCTTCAAGATCAAGGCCTAATCTTTCTTCAATGTTTTCCTTGAACTTGATCCTTATTTGAAGTCCACTGCGGCGTAGTGGCTTGGCTTGGTCCTCACTGCGTCGCAGTGCTAATTATCTGATCCAAATAACCTCTTTCAAACATGAAATTTTGCAAAACTTCTCCATCTTTCTTTACTTGAACAACTCTCAATCTATCAAAACAACTTCTAGGCCAATAAATCTTTCGAAAATGTGCCAAATGAGCACGTGACCTGTCAAGCGCCTGAATACACTAACAAACACCATAAACGCGCCAAATGCACATAATAAAATGGCCAATAATGATGTGGGTAATGGGTATAAATTAGTCACATCACAACCCGTTTTAGGGCTAATCAACTCTTCATTTTTTTTAGTTGTTCTCTTCGATCAGTTTTCTCTCAATATTCATATTTCATATGTTGTAATAGAACACACAATAATCTAGTTGTGTGTATCCTTCCTGATTAGCGATAAGGATAGAGTTATTATTTCTTGAGTTTGGTTGTTGATTTCAATTGAGATTGAATATTAAGTAATAGATTAAATTGACATTTAATCTATAGATTTGGGTTATCAAAAGTTTGTTCAGAAAAATCCATATTTGACACCAAAATACACAAGACTCATAATCAACCAAGAAGGGATCAACACACGATCTAATATCGGGACTTACCTTGTTCAGTCGAAATGTGGTAATTAATGTTCATGATCGAACACACGACCATGATGTCTTATTGAATTTAGATTTGAACTTTACAATTATAACAAATTAAGTGTCCTTTAATTTAGGCTCGTTAAAGAGCAGGAGTGTCCGTTAACTTTAACATGAAAGATGTTGGTTAAAAATAAACCTTCAGTGCCCACTTGCTAACAATAAACTCTAAATTAATAAATTAAGATCAAACTCTACATATCACATATGAGAACACGTGTGATATGTGAGAGAGAGCCCTATTAACTTATTTCTAGGTAATTAAGATAATAACTTTATAGAGTTTGATCTTAATTTATTAATTTAGAGTTCATTGTTAGCAGGTGGGCATTGAAGGTTTATTTTTAACCTACATCTCTCATGTGAAAATTAAAGGACACTCCTGCTCTTTGACGGGCCTAAATTAAAGGACCTTTAATTTGTTATAATTGTAAAGTTCAATCTAAATTCAATAAGACATCATGGCCGTGTGTCCGATCATGAACATTAGTTACCACATTTCGACAGAACAAGGTAAGTCCCTGTTGGTGCATTTTCGGGTGACAACATCATTATAGAAGTTTGTCTTGAGTCTATTGAATATGTACTTGTAATGAACGTTATGTTTTCGCATGTAATAAGTTGAATTCATGTCAGTCAAACTCGTGTTGACCCGGTCAAACTTTTGTTGACTTGGTCAAGCTCGACCTACACGAGCTCAAATTAGTCAAACTTGTGTTGACTTGGTTGAGCTCGACCTACATGAGCCCGACTGATCAGACTTCGACCCGGTCCAGTCCATGTTTAAGGCTATATATATAGATGTAAGTTTAGGTTTCGGTAGAGAGAGAGAGAGAGAGTTTGGTTGCAACTTGTGGAATCTTCAGTCATTTGTTTTTCATATTTTCGTATTTCGAACTTGGTGTGTTACTTGTAATTGCATTTACCGAAGTAATATATAGTTCCAGTTTATTCATATTCGTGTTCGTGTTGTTTTTCATGCTTTTGTATAAGAATTTCCGCACTTATACATTAGTTACTTAATCTCGTTTGATCCGGTGGCAAAGGGACTTTCAGTCCCGATATTAGATCGTGTGTTGATCCCTTCTTGGGTGATTACGAGTCTTGTGTATTTTGGTGTCAAATATGGATTTTTCGGAACAAACTTTTGATAACCCAAATCTATAGATTAAATCTCAATTTAATCTATTACTTAATTCTCTTACATATCATATATATATATATGCTACGCCACTATTTCAGGTTAACATCACACTGGACACTTTTCACATGCAGTGATCACACTGAAGTTAAAAACAATAAAGGACAAACTCAACGTGATATGAATCACGTTGAGATATTCAAGTGATTAACAGATCGAGTGGACATGATCACACCATGACCCATGCCCCTCATGTTGGGTTGTGATCATGTTAATTATAAATGTATGTCCGGAAATAATTTAATTATGCAGGGTCACACGAAATGACACGGTAACTCTATATTAATAATTAGTATATTAAAGTAAGGAAATTAGAGTTGGGCTCTAATTCCTTATAGAGGGGGTTTCCTAATCCCTATCAAACTTCGTCACCAAGTAATTAAATCCATATAAATAGGGGTTAAGGTTTAAGGGTTTTGTAAGACAATTAGAATTGTAAAAAAACCCTAAAACAATTCCCCTCTTAACCTTCTTTTAGTTCGGTCGAACAAAACATCAAACCAAATTCTAAATATTGACTTTGTTCAATACTAGAATTTACACCATTTAATATATTTAATCTTGTATTAATATGGATTGTGTTTTGGTTCAATGGCAACAAAGTCTTGTTTTCTTCTAGTGGTTCAACAGAAGCAAAACAAAGGTTTATAAACAAAGGATTGTTTAGTTCTTGATCGGGGTAGTAGCATACGGTATAGGGGTGTCTAGTGTGCAATTGTAGAGAGATTTTACTTTAAACCCTAAATAATAATAATAATAATCTTATTAATAATATTATTGGAAGCTTTGTGCAAAGGTACAATTTCGATTTTCTCTTTGGTAATTAATATTATTGCATATACGTTTTTTTCCGCTACGTGCTTGTAAATTGTTATATGTTTATGTGTACATATTCTAATAGTAGTATCACGAGCCACATATGTGATCTATTAGTTACAAAGATCAAAACTTGAAGGGGGTTAAGGGTTGGTGTAACAACCCTACTTTTTATATATTATAGATACGTGCTAGTTAGGTTGTCTATGTTCCCGCAAGCCATAGTATACTTGAAGCTAGTAAATAATGCCCCTAAATTAGTAATCTAAAGCTATTAATAGTGTTAAATTCAATTTAACAAAATTCCATCGAACAAAAAATTTTAATTAATATTTAATCAAATTATAAATAATAATATAAGTCTCACAAGTTGAGATAACGATTAGAAATCCTTATAAATATCCAACAAATTGTACCATCAATCCAACTAAATAACATTTAGTCATAAAAATGCAATGAACAACTTAAAAATATTTATAACTCATAAAGTATATAAAAGTTTTTAAAAATCTATATATATATATATGCTTAAATTAAATACAAAGATGCAACCTATGGACCATGTAACAAGTTAAAACACAAAAATGTATACATACACATACACATACACGACATATATACATACAAATGCACTAGGAAAAATAACCAACTTATAATATAAACAACTACAAATTTACTCTTACAAATATATACTTACATCTAATATATACATACACCTCATGTACACAACTTTTATAAAAAAAAAATAAAATGAAAACCCCTTCAATATCCAACCCCAAGGCCGGCCTCCCCACTCCCCCATATACTTCCTCCAATTAAAACACATATCTCCTCATGTTTTCTTTATGCTTTCTTTTAAAACACACTTGATGAGGGCAAAGTTGATAGGATCTTTCATGTCATGCTCATGCATGTAGAATCCATGAAGAAAGATCCAAGGATTCAACTAGTTTAAGGACCCAAAGTGTAGATATGTATTATATAGCTTTTGATATGGTTTTTCTTGTGAAAGATGGTCATATTAATATGTATTATGAAGTTATATTTTCTGGAAAAATTTCATAAAAATATGGATGTTATGTTGTGTTGTTAGATCTATAAAAGTTAGCATGAGAAAGGTGTTGGTTGTGTTGATAGTTGTAAGGAAATCTTTTTGCATGAAGAGAAGGACATGTTTATTACAATCTCATGTTCATATTTTCTGGAATATTTCATAAAAACATGTTTTCATATTGATGGATTTGAGATGGATAAAGCTTTATGTTAAAAATTATTGATTTAAATGCATACATGCTAGATTTAAGAAGGTTGGATTGTTGTTTGGATTATGAGATGGTTAGAGACTTGTGTCAACTGAAAAATATGTTAAAAGTCATGCAAATATTCTGGAAAAATTTACAAAAATATCAAGTATATAAAGCTTGAATCAAAACATGTTAAAATATGCTTGAAATCGTAAACTGAAAGCTTGTAAAAATGCATTTTGAGCACACACATGCACCATAACTTTATGACCATGAAAATATGATGAACATACTGGAAATATGACATATTAAAAGTATAAAACTCAAGTCATTTGATGCATGGCAAGATTAAGCTCAAAAATCGCCTTTTCGGGTCAAATAATCATTAACCGAAAGCACTAAATTGCACATATCACACCACCACCACCATCACGACTTGAACCACCAAAATATGATGAACTTACTATGAATATTGAATTTAGAATGAAAATCCATTTTGAAGTACCTTAATAGCCTAAGAAATGAGGCTAAAATCACTATTTCGGTAAACGATTTTCAATTATAAGATCCTCAATTTAAGCAAGACACAAGAGAGGTTGAATTGATATGAATTTGTGTTGATATAAGCTTCCAAAAAGGCCTAGAATTTTAGGACAAAAACTCTTGTGGTGATTTCTAAGTGTTTTTATGAATTAATGAATTTAAAAGGGATTTAAAGGATAATTAAATCAATAATAAATTATATAAATCATGAACTTGGACAAATTCACATAACCAATGATAAAATAACTCAAACCTACTATAGAAAAATAATTACAAGAAAAGAACCAAGTTTCATATGATTTAAGAATAAATAACTAAGTTAAAATCACTAATTAATCACTATTATTAAATAAATAATAATAAAGCTTAAATAAATATATAAAATATAACCTTACAAGTTTAAAAGCATAATAATCAGTAGGTAATCATAATATAATTATCTATGAATTTTAAGGACAATTTAAGAACCTAAAGATAATTATAAAGAATTATTTAATTAATTAATGAATAAATGAAATAAATAATTAATTAAATAATAATAAATCAAGGAAATTAATATAAATCAGAAAACATATTTTAAGATTCATAATATTACAGTACCAATGTCATATAAAAATTTACAAAGCTAAGCATACAAAAGAAATCATGCGTATCAAAGCCAAACTACCAAAATTCCAATAAACGCGCAAAAACGTATAACGCGAAAACTACTTTTATCACCAATTCTAATTTAACCAAACATTTTGAACATCATAATACACTTTGATTCCATAATTAAGTAACAACCAAAGATAGACAAGCCTACTAGCATACATCTCATGATCTAGTTTACTAGTTCATGTAAGACACACTTACGTTGTGTATATTTGAATACCATGGTTTAGGCTTGCTTGAGGAACGACACCACTAGGTGCATTCCACGTACTTGATCAGCCCCTAATACCCTCCAATCAAGTGAGTCATAGCCCCCTTTCAAACTATTTTATGCGTTTAACTTTCGGGGTGAAAAGCATGATAAGTAAAGTTATTATATATATATATATATATGAAGTGTTTCTTGAAAGAAAGTTTGATATATGAAATGACTCTTGATAAGTATGATTATGATATGAAGTTATAACGTATGTTCCAAGTGATAATTGTTATATGATGAACTTTAGTTCTGTCAACCCGTTTTCTTTTCGGTACACTACTATTTACTCCTAAGGGAGGCCTGTAGTTAGATAGTTGCGCAACTAGGAGTCGTCCACCCATCCAGAGCGTAACGGTGGAAGGTTGGTTGCCTTCGTGATGACCATCACTTCCAGTCCGACCATTAGGGTAATCTAGCTACGTAAGTTTAATCGGTCGTCCTCATGACACGACCCCAAGTATAAGTAAGGCACTTGATTGACAGCTGGTGCAAAGATAAGAAGCATTATAAAGCTTGGACTTGAAAATGGTAGTAGTAGTGGCTCAAGTATTTTATTCATCGAAAAGCTATTTAAGTTTTGCCCTCGTGGTTAAAAGAAATTGAAGTTGAAATGATTGGATACTAAGATTTGAACATACGTTTTTGGAAAAGAATATTCGTAAAGATATTTGAAGGTCCTTCTTAGTGGTTCTTTATTTTTGGTCATAATTGGTATATTAATATATATATGTTGCTAGTTAAAAACCTATGAACTCACTCAACTCTCGTAGTTGACACTTTTTCTTCATGCTTTTCAGGTTTAGAGCAGTAGGTTTGCTAATGGACCGCCTCTGGATGTTGTAATTGTTTGATGCTTGAAGGCTTGTAATGCAAACAATTATCTTTTAATTCGGATTTGGATTTATGTAATGGTTTTAAATAATTGAATTTGAACTATGTAATCGTTTATTTTGGGATGAATTTAAGACTTTAATTAGATGTTTTCCATTTAATCTTTTGTACCATGTCGTTCTGTGGCATTTCGTGTTTCCGCCGTAGTCGGGGTGTTACAGAAAAATGGTATCAGAGTGTTATAGAGAATTTTTACTATAACCTACGTATTTTCAAAATTTGAGTCGAACATCTCTTAAAGAATAAGTTCGATCCCAAAGTGTTCGCCTTAGCAAAGCGTAGGGTGGCCAACTACGACGAGCTAAGGATGCAACATGGAGTGATCTAATTCATTGTCTAAGAAATGTTCAAAAATGAGTCTTTTGAAAATAAGCTTTAAAAATGATTCTTGGTACAAAAGGCACATAACCAAATCCGATGTTTGCATTACTTATTAGAACCCTTAGTTATTCCCCCGCTTGGCTAGTATTACTTTGCCTACTTAGATTTAATACATGAGAGCTATCCACAAGTCGATTTGTAGTCTTTACGTCAATTATAAAGGGCTATGTTTGTCATTGAAAGTCAAGATCGATCGTCGGTAGTAGTATTGGTCGTTGTTGCTTACATTGGTTATGGTTGGGCATGTCGTCATTCGTCATCAAGCTTGTGAGTCGTGGTTGAGTCGGTTAGTCGGTTCGTCAAGTCGTCTCGCTGTCCACAAGTTGCCACGTGTGTCGTCTATGGTCGAGTCGGTCGTTCGTGGTCGTCTAGGCGTCTAATCGAGTCGTCATCTTACACCTTGTGTAACTTGTGTAGGAACACCATGTCACAAGCAAACGGAGCTTCCGGATCAGCCCCTAGACCAAGAAATATGCATGGAGTAGTGGATCGAATGGAAGAAGAAGGAGGACGACAAGAACAAGAACGACCTCAACAGCCACCGGCACAAGTAGGACCCCGCATTCGCCGTACAGCACGAATGCGTCCATAGCCCTGTGCGTGTAAATCTTGGCCCTATCAATTATACTTATGTGCCCGGTCAAGGGTATGTTGGAAGACCAGAGATAGGGCCTAATGAAGAAGAAGATGAAGAGAGGGAAGGTACCTAGAGCATTGCTTCAAACCGACCCGCACGCCGTTCGCCTTCACCACCACCTTCACCACCAGCCCCTAGAGCTCCCCCACCGCCAAGACAAGACGTGGCAAGGAACCCAAATGAAGGGCAAATTCCAGCCCATGATCCATACTTACCTCCACGCCTTCCTCACAACCATCCTTACCACTTCGGCCAAAGACATGGAGAAAACCTTCACCATCCCGTTTATGGAGTGCCTCCTCCACCTCCCATGGGAATGACTCGGGAAGAAAGGGAGAGGGTGTGGGATATAGCCGAAGGGCTAAGAGATACAAGGGTAAGAGTCCGACATCAAGAAGTCACCATGGAAAGAGCCATTGGCGTGATGAGGCGAATGGGAGATGATGCAGGGATGGCGGTTGATGGAGCGCGCCGGATTGGAGAAGTGATCTTTGTAATGGGTTGTGTCCTTGCTGTAGTGTGCACGTTGTTGGCGGCATTCATGTTTAGGGGATAGACCCGTTAGTTTTTCTTGGTTGTCATTTGGTTGTACTTGTGAACAATTTCGTTTATGTTCGATCTGTGGAACTTTTATTTTGTTGTGATGATTGGTACATCATCTTTTACATGTAGCAAGTTTTGAGAAACATATTTTGATGAATATGAATGAATGCTATGTGTTTGTTATGGATATTTGATGTGTTACCTCCGTTATGTTATAATTATCGCTATCGCAAAACGAATATCACAGTAGGAAATCAGTTCTGGCCACTTTTGGTATAACGGCCATATCTGGAGCTCTGAGTATCCTTTTGACCTGAAACCAGTTGGAGGAGAAAGCTAACTCACTGGGCTACATTTCATATTTTATGAGTTTTGCCCAGATCATCCGTCTTGAACCACTAATTCGTGCTCCAAGTGTGTACTTAGGTTCTGGAAATTTTCAGAAGTAAAATAAAAACATGGTTGACATGATTTAAGTTGTCTAACCGCTTAAGCTATTCATACGGACGTGTGTGACGCGATTAATAAATGGAATATGAATGGAGATATATACAGACCTATAGGTGCAAACGAAACCTCCATACGATAGGAAACTTAGGCGTTATTCGAGTGTGATCAAAGGTTGTGTATCGGGTTTATGGCTTATAATTCTATATGCGAATAACTAAACTATGTTCTCCTTTGTAGAGAAATGGCACCAAGAAGGTTTGACACTAAGGCAAGTGCTGAGGTTAGACGCCAAGAGAAAGAAGCTCGGCGAAGGGCTGAGTTAGCGACACTCATATCTCAACAAATCAATGCTGCCATGCCGAACATTGCCACTCAAATTGCTGAGAACGTGACTGCTACCATCAACATGGCAAGAAGGCAAGAAGGTGGAGGAAACGCCAATGACCGAAATGCTTACAAGACTTTTACGTCTTGTAACCCCAAAGAGTTCTATGGGACGGAGGGTCCCGTTGGGTTACTTACTTGGTTTCAAAGCATGGAGGCAGTCCTAAACATCATCGATTGTGCGCCAGCCGACCGCGTCAAGTTTGCGGCAAGTAAGCTCCAAGGGAGGGCACTCACATGGTGGAACCTCCAAGTCACCACGAGGGGTGCCGCCACGATGAATGCTTTGACCTGGGAGCAGCTCAAGGAGGAAATGAAAAGGGAGTATTGCCCTAGACCTGTCGTCCAAAAGTTGGAAATTGAGTTTTGGAACCATGCCATGAAAGGAATGGAGTTGGAGGCGTATGCGATTCGCTTT
The DNA here is from genome assembly GCF_010389155.1 of Erigeron canadensis. NCBI lineage: Eukaryota > Viridiplantae > Streptophyta > Magnoliopsida > Asterales > Asteraceae > Erigeron > Erigeron canadensis. Next base: position 18,442,183 of record NC_057769.1, read on the forward strand.
CATGAGCTGTGTGTGCTAGTGCCGGACATGGTGAACGCCGAAACCAAGAAAGTTGAGAGGTTTATTTATGGATTGGTACAAGAAGTGAGGTTGATGGTCACGGCGGCAAACCCAGCCACACTTGAGGAAGCTATGAGTTTGTCGACAAAGTTGGTTAATGACTTGGTTAGGACCGGGAAGTACTCGCGAGGTGAAGCGAGCTCGAAACAAGGAGGAGGAAGTCGGTTTGGTGATCGCAAAGGGAATGCGCCGGATAAGAGGCAAAAGGTAGCAAGAAACTATGGTGTTGTTGATGCCAAGCCCAACCCAAATGATGGTATGCCGCCAAGATGTAACCGTTGTGGCAACCATCACCGAGGAGAATGTAAGCAGTGCCCGAATTGCCACCAATTTGGACACCTTGCTGCCACTTGCCGAAGTGGAGCAAGGGGATGTCACGAATGTGGAAGTATTGATCATTGGAGAAACGCTTGTCCTAGATTGGGGCGAGCTCAAGGAGGACGAGGAAATGCAAACAACAACCGTGGCAACTTTAGGAATGTTGGCAATCGTGGGAATCAAGCAAATCGGGGCAACAACGGAAATCGAGTGAATCAAGGAAATGGTGGGAATAGAGGACATGTTGGGAATGAAGCTAATGTGGGAAATCAAGATAACAACAATCAAGGAAACCGTGGAAATCAAGGAGGGCAAGCAAGAGGAAGGGTGTACGCAATGGGCGTGAATGAGGCACGGGATGACCCTAATGTCATCGTAGGTACGTTTCCATTAAATAATGTTTATGCCTCTATGTTGTTTGATTCTGGAGCCGAAAGAAGTTTTATCTCTTTTGAATTTAAGGATATGATTGATAAGAAATCTAGCGAGCTTGATGAAACTTACCTTATTGAATATGCAAATGGAGATGAATATGAAACTAGGGAAATTGTTTCTGATTGTAAGATGACACTAGATGAAAAAGATTATAGTATAGACTTGATTCCCATAGAAATAGGAAGCTTTGATGTGATAGTAGGAATGGATTGGTTGTCTAAAATGCGTGCTGAGATACTTTGCCATGAAAAGATAATTAGAATTCCATTAGAAAATGGTGAGGTGCTTATAGTTCAAGGCCATAAGACGGGAGTTCAGCCCAAATTAGTGTCGTCCATAAAGGTGAGGAAGTATTTACGTACGGAATATCACACGTACTTAGCACAAGTAGTGGATAAGCGAGTGAAAGACAAGGATCCTCAAAAGGTGAAAGTGGTTAGAGATTTTCTCGACGTGTTTCCGGACGAGCTACCTGGACTCCCCCCTACGAGACAAGTAGAGTTCACGATTGATTTAGTTCCCGGGGCAGCCCCCGTAGCTAAAGCACCGTATAGGTTAGCGCCCTCCGAAATGCGAGAACTCTCTGAGCAATTGCAAGAGTTGCTTGATAAAGGTTTGATCCAACCTAGTTCTTCGCCATGGGGTGCGCCAATTCTATTTGTCAAAAAGAAAGATGGATCTTTGATGATGTGTATCGATTATAGAGAATTGAATAAGTTAACGATCAATAATAGATATCCACTGCCGCAAATAGACGATTTGTTCGATCAATTGCAAGGAGCGTCGTATTTCTCGAAGATAGATCTTAGGTCCGGCTACCATCAGTTGAGGGTACGAGGTGAAGATGTACCTAAAACAGCTTTTAGAACTCGCTATGGACATTATGAGTTTCTAGTGATGCCATTTGGTCTTACAAATGCGCCAGCCGTTTTCATGGACCTAATGAACCGAATTTGTAGGACAAATTCGTCATAGTATTCATTGATGATATTTTGATATATTCTCGTAGTAAGGATGAAGATGAGAAGCATTTAAGAATAATATTGCAATTACTTAGAGACGAGAAGTTGTATGCTAAGTTTTCTAAGTGTGAATTTTGGCTCCGTCAAGTTCAATTCCTTGGACATCTTGTGGACGAAGAAGGAATTCATGTCGATCCGTCTAAGATAGAAGCGATTAAGAAGTGGGAGGCACCAAAGACGCCAACGGAAGTGCGTAGCTTCCTAGGATTGGCAGGTTATTATCGAAGATTCATTCAAGGATTCTCTAAAATTGCGGTACCTCTGACCCAATTGACCCGAAAGTCAAGAGAATTCATGTGGGGTGAATAACAAGAGAAAGCGTTCCAAACGCTTAAGAATATGTTGTGTGAAGCACCCATACTAGCGTTGCCGGATGGAATGGAAGGATTTGTAGTGTATTGTGATGCATCAAATAAAGGACTTGGATGTGTGCTTATGCAAAGAGACAAGGTCATCGCGTACGCGTCTAGGCAATTGACGCCACATGAAAAGAAATATTCGACGCACGATCTGGAGTTAGGAGCCGTGGTATTTGCTTTGAAGATATGGAAACACTATCTCTATGGCACTAAATGCACCATATTTACTGACCATAAGAGCTTGCAACACATCTTTGATCAAGAGATGTTGAATATGACGCAAAGGAGATGGATGGAGCTACTAAATGACTATGAGTGCGAAATTAAGTACCATCCAGGGAAGGCGAATGTTGTTGCCGATGCGCTTAGTAGGAAGGTGAATACTAAGGCACTGAGAGCAAGGATCAATCACTTACGAGTGAAAATGTCTCTAAGAGTTCGTTTCTTAGAAGCTCAAGCAAAGGCTTTTGAAGGGAAGAACATTGAAAAAGAAGCATTGAGTGGTATGGAAATGAGATTTGACAGGGATGACGAAGGTATTTTATACTTCAAAGGAAGAGCTTGGGTACCAAAGATAAATGGCTTACGAGATATACTTATGAATGAGGCTCATAATACGAAGTATTCGATTCATCCGGGTGCGGATAAGATGTATCAAGGTCTAAGGAGAGATTATTGGTGGCCCGTAATGAAGGGTGATGTTGCCCGATATGTGAGCCGATGCATGACTTGTGCGATGGTTAAGGCCGAGAACCAAAAGCCATCGGGAATTTTAAAGCAACCCGAAATCCCCGAGTGGAAATGGGAAGAAATAGCTATGGATTTGGTGACGAAATTACCTCGAACGAAGAAAGGACATGATGCCATATGGGTGATTGTCGACCGCCTTACAAAATCAGCCCACTTCATCCCAATCAAAGAAGCATGGGACACTGAACGTCTAGCTCGTTTATACATTCAAAGGATTGTAACTTTACATGGTGTGCCCTTGAACATTATATCCGATAGGGATGGTAGATTTACCTCACGCTTTTGGGGACACGTAGAAGAGGCGATGGGCACTACCTTAGCATTAAACACGGCTTACCACCCTCAATCGGATGGACAAAGTGAGCGAACGATTCAAACGTTAGAAGATATGTTAAGGGCATGTGCACTAGAATTTAGTGGAAATTGGGACGAACACTTGCTGTATGCGGAGTTTACTTATAATAATAGCTATCATTCTAGCATACAATGCGCACCGTTTGAAGCTTTATACAGACGCAAGTGTAGATCACCCATGTGTTGGATAGAAACGGGTGAAAGAAGTCTAGCTACCGTTGACTTTGTCCAAGAGACAACGGACAAGGTAGCTATCATTAAAGAAAAGCTAAAAGCCGCGAGGGATCGGCAAAAGAGTTACGCGGATCAAAGGAGGAAGCCGCTAGAGTTTCAAGTTGGCGACAAAGTACTCTTGAAAGTGTCGCCATGGAAAGGAACCGTGAGGTTCGGTAAGAGAGGAAAGTTGAGTCCTCGATACATTGGGCCATTTGAAATTGTGGCTAGAATAGGCCCCGTGGCCTATAAGTTGAAGTTACCCCAAGAATTGGGAGATGTTCATGACACTTTTCATGTGTCAAATTTGATGAAATGCGTGGCGGATGATTCGAAAGTAGTTCCACACGAGGAACTACGAGTGGAAGATAAGCTCCAATTTCGCGAGGAGCCAATAGAAGTTCTTGACCGCGATGAGAAGCGCCTTAAGAGAAGCAAAATCCCTATCGTTAAAGTCAGATGGGATACGAAACGTGGACCTGAATTTACATGGGAACGTGAGGACTTCGTACGTGAGAAATATCCGCACTTACTCCCTGAGCAAACTCAAATTCCGGGACGGAATTCTTCTAAAGGGGTAAGGATGTAACAACCCTACTTTTTATATATTATAGATACATGCTAGTTAGGTTGTCTATGTTCCCGCAAGCCATAGTATACTTGAAGCTAGTAAATAATGCCCCTAAATTAGTAATCTAAAGCTATTAATAGTGTTAAATTCAATTTAACAAAATTCCATCGAACAAAAAATTTTAATTAATATTTAATCAAATTATAAATAATAATATAAGTCTCACAAGTTGAGATAACGATTAGAAATCCTTATAAATATCCAACAAATTGTACCATCAATCCAACTAAATAACATTTAGTCATAAAAATGCAATGAACAACTTAAAAATATTTATAACTCATAAAGTATATAAAAGTTTTTAAAAATCTATAAGTATATATATATATATGCTTAAATTAAATACAAAGATGCAACCTATGGACCATGTAACAAGTTAAAACACAAAAATGTATACATACACATACACATACACGACATATATACATACAAATGCACTAGGAAAAATAACCAACTTATAATACAAACAACTACAAATTTACTCTTACAAATATATACTTACATCTAATATATACATACACCTCATGTACACAACTTTTATAAAAAAAAAAAAAATGAAAACCCCTTCAATATCCAACCCCAAGGCCGGCCTCCCCACTCCCCCATATACTTCCTCCAATTAAAACACATATCTCCTTATACTCCCCATACACCATAACACCCAAAACTCTTACACTCCCAACACACACACATACATTCTTACACTCCAAAAATCACTTTTCTCTCTTCCTTCCTCTCTTCATTTTCGGCAAATTTCAAGCAAGAAAAGGCAAACAAAAATCAATTTTAACATATATAAATAATAAGGGTTAGAATAGATTAATTAAAGGTTAAATTAAGCTTCATATTAAGGGTTGTTTTAAGGTTGAATCAAGGGTTATTGGAGCTTCTTGGGTCACGATTTTTCTGCCCTCTTTTTCATCATCTCAAAGTGTTCTTCAAGGGTATATATCATTCCTCTTTACTAGATTTATTTTGTTCTTGTGTATATTCAAAGATTTTATTAAAAGTTCATGTTTTCTTTATGCTTTCTTTTAAAAACACACTTGATGAGGGCAAAGTTGATAGGATCTTTCATGCCATGCTCATGCATGTAGAATCGATGAAGAAAGATCCAAGGATTCAACTAGTTTAAGGACCCAAAAGTGTAGATATGTATTATATAGCTTTTGATATGGTTTTTCTTGTGAAAGATGGTCATATTAATATGTATTATGAAGTTATATTTTCTGGAAAAATTTCATAAAAATATGGATGTTATGTTGTGTTGTTAGATCTATAAAAGTTAGCATGAGAAAGGTGTTGGTTGTGTTGATAGTTGTAAGGAAATCTTTTTGCATGAAGAGAAGGGCATGTTTATTACAATCTCATGTTCATATTTTCTGGAATATTTCATAAAAACATGTTTTCATATTGATGGATTTGAGATGGATAAAGCTTTATGTTAAAAATTATTGATTTAAATGCATACATGCTAGATTTAAGAAGGTTGGATTGTTGTTTGGATTATGAGATGGTTAGAGACTAGTAAATAATGAGATGGTTTTCATATTGTTTGGATTGTTGTTTGGATTATTATAGATACGTGCTAGTTAGGTTGTCTATGTTCCCGCAAGCCATAGTATACTTGAAGCTAGTAAATAATGCCCCTAAATTAGTAATCTAAAGCTATTAATAGTGTTAAATTCAATTTAACAAAATTCCATCGAACAAAAAATTTTAATTAATATTTAATCAAATTATAAATAATAATATAAGTCTCACAAGTTGAGATAACGATTAGAAATCCTTATAAATATCCAACAAATTGTACCATCAATCCAACTAAATAACATTTAGTCATAAAAATGCAATGAACAACTTAAAAATATTTATAACTCATAAAGTATATAAAAGTTTTTAAAAATCTATAAGTATATATATATATGCTTAAATTAAATACAAAGATGCAACCTATGGACCATGTAACAAGTTAAAACACAAAAATGTATACATACACATACACATACACGACATATATACATACAAATGCACTAGGAAAAATAACCAACTTATAATATAAACAACTACAAATTTACTCTTACAAATATATACTTACATCTAATATATACATACACCTCATGTACACAACTTTTATAAAAAAAAAATAAAATGAAAACCCCTTCAATATCCAACCCCAAGGCCGGCCTCCCCACTCCCCCATATACTTCCTCCAATTAAAACACATATCTCCTCATGTTTTCTTTATGCTTTCTTTTAAAAACACACTTGATGAGGGCAAAGTTGATAGGATCTTTCATGTCATGCTCATGCATGTAGAATCCATGAAGAAAGATCCAAGGATTCAACTAGTTTAAGGACCCAAAAGTGTAGATATGTATTATATAGCTTTTGATATGGTTTTTCTTGTGAAAGATGGTCATATTAATATGTATTATGAAGTTATATTTTCTGGAAAAATTTCATAAAAATATGGATGTTATGTTGTGTTGTTAGATCTATAAAAGTTAGCATGAGAAAGGTGTTGGTTGTGTTGATAGTTGTAAGGAAATCTTTTTGCATGAAGAGAAGGACATGTTTATTACAATCTCATGTTCATATTTTCTGGAATATTTCATAAAAACATGTTTTCATATTGATGGATTTGAGATGGATAAAGCTTTATGTTAAAAATTATTGATTTAAATGCATACATGCTAGATTTAAGAAGGTTGGATTGTTGTTTGGATTATGAGATGGTTAGAGACTTGTGTCAACTGAAAAATATGTTAAAAGTCATGCAAATATTCTGGAAAAATTTACAAAAATATCAAGTATATAAAGCTTGAATCAAAACATGTTAAAATATGCTTGAAATCGTAAACTGAAAGCTTGTAAAAATGCATTTTGAGCACACACATGCACCATAACTTTATGACCATGAAAATATGATGAACATACTGGAAATATGACATATTAAAAGTATAAAACTCAAGTCATTTGATGCATGGCAAGATTAAGCTCAAAAATCGCCTTTTCGGGTCAAATAATCATTAACCGAAAGCACTAAATTGCACATATCACACCACCACCACCATCACGACTTGAACCACCAAAATATGATGAACTTACTATGAATATTGAATTTAGAATGAAAATCCATTTTGAAGTACCTTAATAGCCTAAGAAATGAGGCTAAAATCACTATTTCGGTAAACGATTTTCAATTATAAGATCCTCAATTTAAGCAAGACACAAGAGAGGTTGAATTGATATGAATTTGTGTTGATATAAGCTTCCAAAAAGGCCTGGAATTTTAGGACAAAAACTCTTGTGGTGATTTCTAAGTGTTTTTATGAATTAATGAATTTAAAAGGGATTTAAAGGATAATTAAATCAATAATAAATTATATAAATCATGAACTTGGACAAATTCACATAACCAATGATAAAATAACTCAAACCTACTATAGAAAAATAATTACAAGAAAAGAACCAAGTTTCATATGATTTAAGAATAAATAACTAAGTTAAAATCACTAATTAATCACTATTATTAAATAAATAATAATAAAGCTTAAATAAATATATAAAATATAACCTTACAAGTTTAAATGCATAATAATCAGTAGGTAATCATAATATAATTATCTATGAATTTTAAGGACAATTTAAGAACCTAAAGATAATTATAAAGAATTATTTAATTAATTAATGAATAAATGGAATAAATAATTAATTAAATAATAATAATAAATCAAGGAAATTAATATAAATCAGAAAATATATTTTAAGATTCATAATATTACAGTACCAATGTCAAATAAAAATTTACAAAGCTAAGCATACAAAAGAAATCATGCGTATCAAAGCCAAACTACCGAAATTCCAATAAACGCGCAAAAACGTATAACGCGAAAATTACTTTTATCACCAATTCTAATTTAACCAAACATTTTGAACATCATAATACACTTTGATTCCATAATTAAGTAACATCCAAAAATAGACAAGCCTACTAGCATACATCTCATGATCTAGTTTACTAGTTCATGTAACACACACTTACGTTGTGTATATTTGAATACCATGGTTTAGGCTTACTTGAGAAACGACACCACTAGGCGCATTCCACGTACTTGATCAGCCCCTAACACCCTCCAATCAAGTGAGTCATAGCCCCCTTTCAAACTATTTTATGCGTTTAACTTTCGGGGTGAAAAGCATGATAAGTAAAGTTATTATATATATATATATATGAAGTGTTTCCTAAAAGAAAGTTTGATATATGAAATGACTCTTGATAAGTATGATTATGATATGAAGTTATAACGTATGTTCCAAGTGATAATTGTTATATGATGAACTTGAGTTCTGTCAACCCGTTTTCTTTTCGGTACACTACTATTTACTCCTAAGGGAGGCCTGTAGTTAGATAGTTGCGCAACTAGGAGTCGTCCACACATCCAGAGCGTAACGGTGGAAGGTTGGTTGCCTTCGTGATGACCATCACTTCCAGTCCGACCATTAGGGTGTTCTAGCTACGTAAGTTTAATCGGTCGTCCTCATGACACGACCCCAAGTATAAGTAAGGCACTTGATTGACAGCTGGTGCCAAGATAAGAAGTATTATAAAGCTTGGACTTGAAAATGGTAGTAGTAGTGGCTCAAGTATTTTATTCATCAAAAAGCTTTCTATGTTTTGCCCTCATGGTTAAAAGAAATTGAAGTTGAAATGATTGGATACTAAGATTTGAGTATTAAGATTTGAATATACGTTTTTGGAAAAGAATATTCGTAAAGATATTTGAAGGTCCTTCTTAGTGGTTCTTTATTTTTGGTCATAATTGGTATATTAATATATATATGTTGCTAGTTAAAACCTATGAACTCACTCAACTCTCGTAGTTGACACTTTTTCTTCATGCTTTTCAGGTTTAGAGCAGTAGGTTTGCTAATGGACTGCCTCTGGAGGTTGTAATTGTTTGATGCTTGAAGGCTTATAATGCAAACAATTATCTTTTAATTCGGATTTGGATTTATGTAATGGTTTTAAACAATTGAATTTGAACTATGTAATCGTTTATTTTGGGATGAATTTAAGACTTTAATTATGATGTTTTCCATTTAATCTTTTGTACCATGTCGTTCTGTGGCATCTCGTGTTTTCGCCGTAGTCGGGGTGTTACAGTTGGTTTGTTTTTAATTAATTAAATAATAAAAGGACATTTTTGTTAGAATTCCAAAAATAGAGATAAATTGTAATTTAAGTTAGTGAACTTTCTTGTTGTAAAGTCATAGATAAATGATTTAAGGATGAGGTATAGATGTGTTAATTAGCTTAATTGTATAGTTAGACTATAAATACCCTTCAACACCTTAGAAATCATAAGCCTTTTCCCCATTCCATTTCATTCCTGAAAATTTACACACATTTAATCCCAATCTTTCTCCTCTCTCTCTAGAAACACACACTAAAACACCAAAAACACACACACACAAATCTACCATTGAATCTGTGAATTCGAGGCTCAAATCGTATTATTACATTTGGTATCACAGAAAAACATCAATCTGATATCGATCCATTACTGAATTCAATCATAGTTTCATCAACAATTCAAAATCAAAACCGTTTTTCAAACCATAACTTGTTCTTCATTTTTCTTCGATAAAATCGCATAAAATCATAGATTTTTGTTTACAATTAGATTCCTGATAGTTTGAAACACATTCCTGTCAAGTTTCAAGTTCCAATTCGATCTACAACTCGAGATTGAATTTTGAGTTTTTGGCGCTAAAATTTAGGATTTGATTCTATTGTGTTTTTAGCTGAATTTTGTTTAAGGATTTGTTGCGGAGGTGAAAACAAACATTTTGCAAGTGATTTCAAGTTCTAACTCCAAGTAATTCAAAAGATATTGAAGTTTTAAGAAGTCATCAATGGAGTTCATGAAAATGACTTGTTTCCTGATGAAGAATATGATGCCAAGACGATCTTCACTAGGACGATCTTCTTCAGAATCGTCTTAGTGTCTGAGATTTCAATTTTCATTCTTGTGTGTTGTGGCTTGTAGGACGATCTTCACAAGATCGTTCTGGCAAGTAGTTGTGGTATGAAGTGTTTGATTGTGGCTAACTAATCCGAATGGATCGGTTTGGTCAATTCAAATACTTAAAAAGTATTTGAAAAGTGTATCTTGAACAACAGAAAGCTAAGACGATCTTGCCAAGATCGTCTCAGCTTACTGACCCTAGGACGATCTTGCTCAAGATCGTCTCAATGTCTCTGTTGAAAGTTGGTGTGGTTTGTTTGATCATTTGAAGTCGTTGTGATTGGTAATCATACACTTCCTGGGTAACTAATCTCATTGATTGGTTTTGCTCAAATTTCTTTCACTCCATTTCATACTGAAACTCTGTCCAATTTTTCAAAAATTACTTAGAGAATTTCTTCAAATACTCAGAACCTAAGACGATCTTCAACTCAAGACCGTCTCATTTTCTTTGAAACTTAAAAGACGATCTTCCTTCAAGATCGTTTTACTTCCAAATCTCTAATCCTTCATTTTTCATTTCAATTTTCTTTAATTCAATTTCAATTCCCATTTTCAAAAATCCAAAAACATATCTCAATTTCAATTTCATTTCATACTTGGACAAATTCCACTGAATTTCTTCCAAGACGATCTTCCATTAAATCGTCATGCTTATTTCTTCAAATCTAGGACGATCTTCCAAAAACGATCTTCACCTAGAACGATCTTCACCAAGATCGTTTCACTTCCTGATTTTTACAAATTCTCATTTCATTTCAAGTTTCAAAACAAATCTCTTTCAAATGGCTTCTCGTGAAGCATTGGCATTAGGTTCCGATACAAGACCTCCAGTTCTCTACCGTGGTTCTTATAGACTATGGAAGAAAAGATTCATGGACTATGTGGAATGTCAGAAGTTGTATCTTCTGATCCTTTGGCATTGATTGTTGAAAAGAAGGTTTCTGAAGCTCTTAAAAGGCAAATGGTGGTTGTTTCTTTATCTGATGAGGAGGGTGATGATATGATGGCTACAAGAGATGGTGTCTCAGATGAACTATATCAAGCTCTTGCCGCGGTAACTAAGCATTTCAAGAAGAAATTCTACAAAGCGAGGCCAACAAATAACAATCTCCGCATTTCTTCCACAAGTGCATTTCCCAAGAAGGAACACTATCATTCCAAAAATTATGAACAAGTTAAATCAGCTGAATCAAAGCATGTTGAAAAGAAAGAAGGCTATGTGAAACAAGTTGTTGAGAAGGGTAAAGCATCTGACAAAAACATGCTACAACTGTGGAATTTCTGGTCATTTTGCAATTGATTGCAAGCAACCTCGAAAGCGGAACTATGAGTACTACAAGCAGAAAATGCTTTTAGCCAAACAAGTTGAAGCTGGACATGCTTTGCTCGCTGAAGATGACAAATGGCTATTGCTCTCCGATGATGAGAATGAAGATCTCTCTGCTAATGTTTGCTTTATGGCAAGGTTGGCCAAGGACAATGTTTTTGAAGCAGAAAGCACTGATGATGAGTACCCGGATGATGAGGTAAACTTTAACTCTACTTTTTTATTAGTTAGAGATAAAGAGTCACTTAATTTAGCTCTGTCTAACTTGACAACTCATATTAAGTCTTTAGCCAACAAAAACAAAAAGTTGCAAAATAGTATTTCATTGTCTAAAAGTGAATTTTCAAAACTTCGTGAAGAACATTCAAAATTACTTTTTGATCATGATATTATCAAACAAGACTTTCAATCATATGAAGAAAAGATGTTGGTTAAAGAATGTGAGTTGAATGCCTCTCCTGATTCTAAGTTATTACAAAAATGTCATAATCTTGAAAAGACCATTCAAGATCTTGAAAAATCCAATCAAGATCTTGAAATTCAAAAGACCAATGAATGGCTTCGGGCAAATGCCAGACAAATGGATGTTGATATTCTCAATAAGAAGCTTCAAGAAGCTAAACCAAACAATGTTGAACTCGAAAGGAAGATTTCTGACTTAAATCATACTTGTTTTCTAAAAGACGTTGAGATTGAAAATCTTGAAAAACAAGTTGAGGAATTTAAAAAGAATATACTTTTCTATCAAGAGAAGTTATATAAAGTTGAACAAAACCCTCTCTTGGATTTCACTGCCTATTTTAACAAGTCGAAAATTGCAAAAGATGATCTTCTTCTCGGGTTGGGATTTGAGAATATCACACCATTGCAAAAAGCCAAGGATGAAATAGAACCTTTGTATGATGAAAAATTTCTTCGACTTGGTATTGTACAACAATTTATTCGTCCATTGGATAACGAATTTGAGACCGATGAAGTTGAGAAACCAAAAGATGAACTTTTGGTTAATTATGATGTTCTAAACGCTTCTTATGAAACAAAAGAATCTTCAATTTTTAAATTGGAAGAAATTGCATCGAATTTTCAAAACCAAGAATTTGTTTGTCCTCCACCTAAACCAACTAAATTGTATATTCCATCCATATTTTTGGAAAAACAAATAGAAGGTTTACAACAAAAAGTGGATTCTCAACAAAAAGTCATTGATCATCTCAAGTCTCAAAGTCCATATTCAGAGGATAAATTAGTTGTTGTACATGCTAAGAAAGTTTGTGATAATGCTTCTACTCAAACTGACCTAAATGCTTTAGTAGACCATTCTACCCAAACTACTTATATTTCATCTACCAATACCTCCACTCAGACCTTGACTGATTCTCTTGAATGTTCATGTCAAAATGCTGCTACTATTATAGCTGATGATTATGTGCAATCTGATTTATCTAATGACGAACTTGCGCATAGTTTAGTTTTGATATGGTACTTCTATAGGATTTCACTTGTGATACTCTTGATGAGTTAGTTGTTCATCCTAAGCTTAGTGCTAGTTTAGGTGTTGATACTTCTACTCAAAATTCTTGTGAAACCACAGATGTGTCAGTTCAAGTTGATTTTATTCCTGAGACTATCAATAGTGTGAAGTTGGAAAACAAAACTCCTGATTTTTCAAAATTTTCTCCGGTTTCACCATTCACCATAAATGATTTTGATAAATTCAAGGAGGGAGAATATGTTTTTGATTCTGAAACTGAGAAAAAGATTGAATCTACCCATAATGTGAAGTTGGATCCCAAGATTCCTGATTTTTCAAAAATTTCAAAAGAGTTTAAAACTAATCAACCTCCAGCGAAATTCTTCACAAAAGATGATTTTGATAAATTCATGGAGGGAGAATATGTTTTTGATTCAGAAACTGAGAAAAAGATTGAATCTATCAAAATCAAAGTTGAAACAAATGAGGAATTTCAAAACTCATTTTCCAAAACTCCAACTTCATATTATTCAAAGGAACGAGTTAAGCCCAAACTCGTCAAGACTGAAACAAAGAATCATACCCCAGTCAAACATGTCAAGAAGAAACAAGCTGAGACCACACCAAGATCAAAATATCATAAAGTGAAACTTCCGAAAGACTATCCCAATGCTTCTCCATCTAACTCTCAATCTAGCTCTTTATTTAAGGTGTCTAAGTCTAGCTCAGGGTTGCTAAATAAGGACACATCGAATGGTTCAACTAGATATAGGGATAGATATGGATGGTTTTCTTATTATAAACCAAAGAAGCAAGAAGTTTCCTTACCTACAAAAGACTCTTAAAAGATGAAAGTGTTCAAAAACTCTCATTCTGATCTTCTTAGTGTCAATTCACCAGGTGGAAAGAGCTTAATTAGTGATACTAAATGGGTTGCTAAGTCATTAGAACCTAAGATCACTAGTAAGCATGTTGAGGAAAAGAAGAAGAGGAGGAAGAGAAAGAGTCATAATAGGAAGAAGAGAGTTCCTATTGATCTGAACAATTCATCTTTGAAAAACAATGTCAATAATGTCAAGGCAATGCCTTGTGGGTCTGTAAACAATTTTAATTCTCGTGCTTGTGTGAATGATTTGAATGCTGATAAACATGTTACTTTTAAATATAATGTGAATGTGCATACCTTTTATCCAAATGTGCTTCTTGATGATGTGCTTGTTAATGTTTAAGTTGATTCTAAAGCATGCTTGTTTGCATATCCTAAGTTATATACCCTGCCTGTGTTAACTAACCACAAAGGACCCATCTTCAAGTGGGTACCTAAAGTCGGTTAAATTTCTTTGATTGCAGGAAATAACCATCTGTACTTGGATACTTGATTCCGAGTGTTCAAAACACATGACTGGCAATAAAGCATTGCTCAATAACTTTATCGAACGATTCATGGGAACTGTTCGATTTGGGAACAACAATTTCGCTCCTATCTTAGGTTATGGAGACATTGAACGCAATGGAATTGTCATCAAGAAAGTTCATTATGTTAAAGGATTAAGTCATAACTTGTTCAGTGTTGGACAATTCTGTGACAACAATCTTCAAGTTCTTTTTCGACAATCTCTTTGCAAAGTCCAAACTCTAGATGGAGTTGATATTCTTTGTGGCGACCGTGATGATAACCTTTTTACCGTTAATCTCAATAATAACCAACGAACCGATAATATTTGTCTCATTTCAAAGGCTACGTCAAAGAATTCTTGGTTGTGGCGTAGTAGGCTTTCTCATCTAAATTTTCCAACTATCAATACTTTGGTCAACAAGCATCTTGTTGAAGGCTTGCCGGACTATAAGTATGAGAGTGAGCATGTTTGTCCTTCTTGTGCTGTTGGGAAGATTAAACAAGCTTCTCATAAACCGAAGAAATCTCCAATTTCGTTAGCACCTCTTCATTTGCTTCACATGGATCTTTGTGGGCCGATGAAAGTACAAAGCCGAAATGGGAAAAAATACATCTTGGTTATTGTTGATGATTATTCAAGATATACTTGGGTCAAGTTTCTTGCATCCAAAGATGAAACAACTCAGATTTTGATTGACTTCATCACTTCTACCCAAGTAAATCTTCAACTTCCAGTTCGTTACATTCGTTCGGATAACGGAACTGAGTTCAAAAATGTCGTTTTTGATGAATTTTGTAAATCCAAGGGCATTACTCACCAATTCTCTGCAGTTCGTACCCCACAACAAAATGGTGTCGTTGAAAGGAGAAATTGAACGCTAGTGGAAGCTGCAAGAACAATGCTTGCTTATTCCAAGTTGCCTTCCAATATGTGGGCTGAAGCTGTTGACACTGCTTGTCACACTTAGAATCGGTCCATTGTCAATCAACGTTTCGAGAAGACTCCTTATGAGGTTGTTAACAAACGCAAACCCAACATCAACTATTTTCATATCTTTGGGTGTGTTTGTTATACTTTGAATGATAGGGAGAATCTTGGAAAGTTCGAGAAGAAAGGTGATGAAGGTTACTTTGTTGGTTATTCCAAGACATCAATTGCCTACCGAATCTACAATCGCCGAACAAAGACAATTCAAGAAACAATGAATGTTTGGTTTGATGAGATGTCGGGCATGATTTTTGAACAAGAAAGTTTGCTACCAACAAGTAATGATCCGAGTGCTTCAAGTACTTCAACAAGGACTTCTACTTTAGCATCTAAATTCAAGAAGTTTCCTACTCCAACAAGTGATGAATTAGATATTCTTTTTGAAGAATTCTACAATTCTAAACCGATTCATGATAAAGAACCTCAAGTCATCGTTGAACCAATTCAGAAAAATAATTCAGTTCCTGACGACAATCATGAATCATCATCAAGTTCTTCTGAGCAAGGTGCTACATCTTCTAGTAGTAGCTCTTGATCCTCTTCTAACAATTCTTCTTCACCACCCTCTCCTAATAATTCTTCTCAAGTGAATGATCAAGAACAACCTACCCATTTTACTCAGACAACAAACCCGATAAACACTCCAAATGTGTATTCTACCAAGCTATGATTCCATCTCTCAACAAAACTCAGGTTCTAATGATGATGATGTTGATGTTCAACAACAAGATCCTCTTCCTCATGATCAAAAATGGTCACGTATGCTGAAAAATCATTGAACTGATCAAATTATTGGAGATCCACAAGCCCGAGTAACTACTCGTACTTCAGTGAACGAGTGTCTTGTTGCACTTTCTCTCAGCATAATCGAACCCAAAACTATCTCTAAAGCTCTTCGTGATCCAGAATGGGTGAAAGCGATGCAAGAAGAACTCGCTTAGTTTGAAAGACTAAAAGTATGGAGATTAGTTCCAAATCCAAGAAAAGATGAACCAATCGGAACAAAGTGGATTTTCAAGAACAAAAAGGATGAAAATGGAGTGGTAGTAAGGAACAAAGCTCGACTTGTTGCAAAGGGTTACTGCCAACAACCTGGTGTTGACTTCGACTAAACTTTTGCTCCAGTAGCAAGAATGGAGGCCATTCGGATTTTCTTAGCTTATGTCGCATTCCGAAACTTCACTGTGTTTCAAATGGATGTGAAGACAGCTTTCTTGAATGGTGACCTCAAAGAAGAAATTTACGTTGAACAACTAGAAGGTTTTGTTGATCCTAAAAGGCCAAACCCTGTCTACAGGTTAGACAAAGCTCTCTACGGTCTTAAGCAAGCACCCCGCACATGGTATGATTCCTTAACTACTTTCTTGATAAGAGGTGGCTTTACCAAAGGCACAATTGACCCTACCCTGTTCATTCGCAAACAAGGTAAGCATGTTCTTCTTGCCCAAATCTATGTTGATGACATTATCTTTTGGTCAACCAGTCAAACATTTTGTCGAAACTTTTCATCTCTAATGGTTAATCATTTTGAAATGAGTATGATTGGGGAAATAAACTACTTTTTGGGTCTTCAAATCAAACAATTACCAAATGGTATTTTTATATCACAAGGTAAATACATAAATGATATGTTGAAAAAGTTTGATATGACTACATGTTCTTCAATTTCTACCCCAATGGCTGCTCGAACAAATATAAATGCTGATAAAAATGGGAAACCATTTGACCAAAAGAGATATAGAAGCATGATTGGTTCATTGTTGCATCTTACAGCATCTCGCCCAGATATAATGTAACACCCCGACAGCGGCGGAAAACTCGGGATGTAAGATAAAGCACACGCGCACATGGATGTTACATAGGAATACTAAACGAGTGCATACATTAAGCATAAATAGTCAATTTCATAGCCAAACAAGCATAATAGTAGTCATCACACACAAATCAAGCATTCAAATAGAGATGAGATAAGTTCCCACGCAGGGGGAAAGGTTAGGCATATTGCCATCAAGCATAAACAAGAGCATGCAAACTTCAAAACCTAGCCTGCAGTCTGCTAAAAGTCCCATACTACCAATCCTAGCCACGATTTGCTTGATTACCTGAAAGGAATACTTAAACGTGTCAACACAAAGGTTGGTGAGTTCGCAGGTTTGAGTACATAAACAAGTTGTATAAATATGTTTTATGCCGTCGATAGAATGTTGAGAATAAAGTAGTATGATGTGGCTAGAGACTAACTTTGCACATGAGTATGTGTTTGAGTATAAACGTGCACTTACAGTACCAGGCTAGCATATATTAATCGTGCACACACAGTCATTAACATGACCGGCAAGTATATCAGTCGAGCACTCACAGTCATCAACATGACCGACTAATATGTATCAAGAGAGCACTCACAGTCATCAATATGACCGGCTAATATGTATCAATCGAGCACTCACAGTCATCAACATGATCGGCTAATATGTCACAAAGTAGTCAAACAGCCATAGAATAATAAAACAGTTACGACATATAAAAGCATGTGTAGTATTCCTTTCACCCCAAAACATAAATAAAGAAAAAGGGGCTACGAAGACTCACAGTGATCCGGTACAAGCGTAGTTTACAAGCACAGAAAATGAGCACAGATATAAGTAAGATATATCTATTTGAATCCAAGTATGTCTTGATGTCAACCTAATCACAAGTCATTGAACATAGATGAATACATGTATTAGTTATTGTGATTAATCATTCACTGAGTTGTCCTTGATGAACTGATGATTTGGTCCTTAGAAGATTCTTTGAACATCTTGACTCAAAAGTGTTTTAAATGAACTTTAAATACATGAACCGGACTCAAAATGAACGTCTTTGAACTCACACATAAGTACTTATTGTAATAATGAGTTGTATGTGCCTTTAATAATGATCCTTTAACCTTAAGAACTTGATTTAGTTGCTTATAGAACTTGTACTTTAGTAATTTAGGTTGAACATGCCCTAAGCGTACTTAATTTGGGTTTGCACTTTGTACGTTGTTTTAGATCGACTCATGAACTAGCTCGATGTTAATAAGTAGCCTTTGATGTGTTTAATCGAATGATAATGATGTTATGAACTTGGTTTGGTGTTAAATGATCAAGTGCGATATGATAAAGAACAAGTACATGTTGTTTTGTGATTGCACAAAGTCGTTCTAGGGTTTCTAGTTGCAAGATCGTCCCTCTGGACCAATTTCAGGGTCATCCTAGAATTCTAAAAGTCAAGATCGTCCTAGCTGTTAGTCTACAAGACCGTCCTAGTGAACCAAAACCAAGATCGTCCTAGTTGCTCAAGCCTAGATCGTTTTAGGTTTAGGTTAAATCAAGGTCGTCTCATGTTCCAAGGTTCAAGATTGTTTTAGTTTACAAGCCATCAAGATCGTCCCAAGTTGAGTTCAGAATCATCCTAGGTACCTATGCAAGGTCGTCCTAGGTATTCAAGGACCATGAACAAATACAAGATCATTTCATGAACAAGTGTTTGAGTTAAACCAATCCAAAGGATCGATTACCCATTAAACGTACCAACAACAACACAACACCACACAAGATCGAACGAGCAAACTCATGGTGTCAATAGGATGCCCAGGACGATCTTGGGGACCAAGATCGTCCCACTGAGATCGTCCCACATACAAGACGGATTGAAACAAAAAATGATCATAATACAAAGATCTAGATCGATTCCGGGACTTGTTAGAACATCAAACTAGCACATATATACATAATAACATTAACCATTAACACTTTTAACGATTTCAAGACCATCTATAACATGAACAAGGCGTGGCACATCAAGAACAAGTTTTCCCTCATTTTCAAAAATAGGTTTTGTAGATTAAAGCATGTTATGACCCAAATTTGTTCATAAAAATATTACTAAACACATTTAGACACAAACCCATTAACTATTAACACGTTTTTCATATCAAAATTGGACCAAATCATCAAGAACATAAACTTGAAAAAGTACACTTTTAATTTGATCATAAACTCAATTTGTTGTTGTTACCTGAAATTTGATGCTAGAAATATGTTTTGATTATCACAAGAAAGCTAAAAGTACCAATAATTTTGGTTTAACAACCCAAAATCAAAAGGTGATTTTTGTGTGTGTTTATGGTGGCTGCAAGTGTGTGTTTTAGAGAGAGAGAGGTGAGATGAAGAAGATGAAGGAATGAGTTTCTCTCTCTAAGTTCTTCTATTTATAGTTTTCCAATATTAAATGAACCTAATAAATGTAGGGACTATTTGTGAATATTTTCGGACTAGAACTTTCATAAATACGATCGTTTACGACTCGAAACCTAGTATTTTATCATAATAAACCATAAACTCTTCTTATAATTCAAGGTTTAAGATCAAATTGACCTTCATGTGAGCACATATCTTAAGTCTAAAGCACGTCAAGAACTTAGATAAAATTTGTGGATTTTATTTACTACATTTCTAAGGTGGTTGTTACATTCTCCCCTACTTAAAGGAATTTCGTCCCGAAATTCAGATTACACTTCATGTTTCATGTTTCGATTGCACACCAAGTTTACAGGCATTTAGTTGCATGTTGAGTTTCAAGTATGTAATCACACACAAATAACAAGTAGCATGCTTCACATTGAGTTTCAAGTATCATATCGCATAGCAAGTGTCAAGTGTTAAGTTAGGAGCTAAGCTCTTAGGTTTTCTCACTAGTTTGAGGTATCAGGTTAAGCGAAAAGGTGTGGATACTTAAGCTTCATTTGGTCTTCTCGTTCCCAAGTGAATTTTGGGCCTCTACAAGAGTTCCAACGAACTTTCACAATGGTATACTTATGTCTTTTGAGCTTTTTGACTTCTCGTTCTAATATTTCGACGGGTTCTTCTCTGAAGCTTAGATTACTATCTACTCGTATCTCGTTTAAAGGAACATATGTTGTTTCATCGGCTAGACACTTCTTAAGGTTCAATACGTGGAAAACATCGTGTACGTTACTCAACTCTTAGGAAGTTTCAAACGGTAAGCTACTGCACCAATGCGTTCTACAATCTCAAACGGTCCAACATATCTTGGGGCTAGTTTCCCCCTCTTAATGAATCTGACTACGCCCTTCTAAGGCGAAACTTTAAGCATCACCCGATCACCAACCTGAAACTCTAAAGGTTTTCTTCGGTTGTCTGCATATTTCTTTTGTCTGTCTCTTTCCTTCAGAAGGTTCTCCTTGATTTGAGCAACTCTTTCGGTAGTTTCGAGAATGATTTCTGGACCTATTAGTTGCATGTCTCCGACTTCGTGCCATGCAAGAGGGGATCGACATTTTCTTCCATACAAAACCTCAAAAGGTGGACACCCAATACTTGCATGATAACTGTTGTTATATGAGAATTCGACTAATGGGAGGTGAGTATCCCAACTTCCTCCAAAGTCTATGACACAGGCTCTTAGCATGTCTTCCAGTGTCTGAATCGTTCTCTCACTCTGTCCGTCTGTCTGCGGATGGTAGGCTGTGCTCATATCGATTCGCGTTCCCAAGGCTCGTTGCAACGATTTCCAAAATCCTGAGGTAAATCGACTATCCCTATCACTAATGATCGATACTGGAACACCGTGTTTAGCTACAATCTCCTTAAGATATAGACGCGCATATTTCTCCATTGAGTAATCTTCACGTATTGGTATGAAATGCGCTGACTTGGTCAGTTGATCTACCACCACCCATATTGCATACTTACCACTACTCATTCTTGTTAACTTTGTGACAAAATCCATAGAAATCTTTTCCCATTTCCAACTGGGAAGCTCTGGTTGTGTTAACAGTCCTCCTGGCTTCTTATGTTCTGCCTTAACCTTCAAGCACGTTAGGCACTTGCTTACATAGACCGCCACATCGCTCTTCATTCCTGGCCACCAAAATAGGTCTCGCAAGTCTTGGTACATCTTATCTATCCCTGGATGGATAGAATATCTTGCTTTGTGGGCTTCGTCCATTATCAGCTTCCTTAGTCCTCCATACATCGGTATCCACAATCGATCACAAAAATACAATCCTCCATCATCTCTTTGAGCGCACTGTTCTATCATACCTCCCAATCCTTCTCTGTCAATATTCTCCTTCTTGTTTGCTTCTACTTGTGCCCCAATCACTCTATCTTTTAGACTGTTGTGCACAGTAATGCTCATGGCTCTAATTCGTCTTGGCCTAACTCTCTCCTTCCTACTCAAGGCGTCTGCTACTACATTTGCCTTTCTGGTGTGATATCGAATTTCACAATCGTAGTCGCTAAACAACTCTAGCCATCGTCTCTGGCGCATATTAAGATCTTTCTGAGTGAAGATATGTTGAAGGCTCTTATGATCTGTGTATATCACACTCTTTGTCCCGTACAGGTAGTGTCTCCAACATTTGTGTGCGAAAACGATAGCTCCCAACTCCAAATCATGTGTCGTGTAATTCTTATCATGAATCTTCAGTTGGTGAGAGGCATATGCAATAACCTTGCCTCGCTGCATCAGCACACATCCTAAGCCTTGACCCGACGCGTCGCAATAAACAATAAAATCTTCGATTCCTTCTGGAAAACTTAAGACCGGTGCATTACATAACTTCTCCATCAAGATTCTGAAAGCTTCTTCTTGCTTCTCTCTCCAATCGAAACTTCTATCCTTGTGTGTCAACAATGTAAGTGGTCGTGCGATCCTTGAGAAGTTCTCGATAAATCGGTGGTAGTAGCCTGCTAAACCAAGAAACTGTCTGATCTCTGTCGGCGTCTCTGGCCTTCTCCAATTCTCTACTGCTTCTATCTTGCTGGGATCAACCTTTATTCCATCCTTGTCAACTACATGACCCAAAAACTTCACCTCTTCTAACCAAAATTCACATTTCGAGAATTTTCCGTACAACTTTTCAGCCCTCAGAAGTTCTAGGGCTTTTCTCAGGTGTACTTCATGCTCTTTCTTAGTCTTCGAGTAGATAAGGATATCGTCAATGAAAACAATGATGGACTGATCTAAATAGGGTTTGCATACGCGATTCATCAAATCCATGAAAACAGCAGGCGCATTTGTTAACCCAAATGGCATCACCAAAAACTCAAAGTGTCCATATCTCGTGCTAAACGCTGTCTTTGGTACGTCTTCTTTACGGACTCTTAACTGGTGGTAACCTGAACGAAGATCGATCTTAGAGAAGTACTTGGCGCCTTGCAGTTGATCAAACAAATCGTCAATGCACGGTAAAGGATATCGATTCTTAACGGTTAACTTATTTAGCTCACGATAATCGATGCACATGCGAAAAGATCTGTCTTTCTTCTTAACAAATAGTACCGGTGCACCCCATGGTGAAGAACTTGGTCGAATGAAACCCTTGTCTTGTAGCTCTTGTAACTGTGTCGCGAGTTCTTGCATTTCAGAATGAGCTAAACGGTATGGTGCCTTTGCTACTAGTGTTGCATTCGGCAAGAGATCAATTCGGAATTCAACCTGTCAAGACGGAGGCAATCCCTGAACATCATCAGGAAATACACTGGGAAAATCACAAACTATTGGGATATCGGCCAGTTTGATTACTTCGGTTTCTGTGCTCATTAGGATTCGTTTGTGTGACTCGGGTCGTTCACCTTGGATTTCTAGTACGTCTCCCCCACTTAAGGGTATTCTAAGGATTTTTGCGCGACATACAATGGTAGCATCTACCAGGGATAACCAATCCATCCCCACTATTACATCAAAGCTACCCATTTCAAATGGGACTAAGTCTATATAGTATGAATGAGTATCAAGTGTTAACACACATTTAGGCACAATTTGGTCAAGTTTAGAGATTCCACCACTAGCTACCTCTATTTCATAACATGCATGAGTACGAATGGGTCTCACGTTAATAGTGCACACAAAGTGGAGATAAAGCTGTAGTCGGCACCCGAATCGAATAACACAGTAGCTAGATTATTGTTTAAGAGAAATGTACCCGTGACAACGTTCGGATCATTAGCGGCTTCCACAGCATTCAAGCAAAGACTCGGCCCCTAGCCTGCTGGGCTTGGTTAGCTCTTGGTGGATTTGGTGTTGCGGTCTGCAATGGATTCTAATTGGCTGCGGCTGGGGCGGGTCGCCTAACAATTCTTGGGCAAGCATTGCGGTAGTGCTCAGTGCTGCCACACTCATAACAAGCTCTTGGATTAACTGGAGGATTTCTAATGTTTCTTGGTGCGACATTCAGTGGTGCTGCTGGGATTCTAGCTACTCTGCAATCTCTAGACAAGTGCCCAAGTTTCTGACAGTTCTGACAAAATCGACATGGCATTGTTGTTGGATGATGATAAGTACAAGTAGCACACTGAGGAGAATGGCCAACATACGCCCTCTGTCCTGACTCAACTGCTGCAAACACCTTTCCAACTCTGACTCTCTTGTCAGCTCTGAAATCTCTCCTCTTACTGGTTTCACCAGAGTCTCTCTTCTTCTCTGCAAACTTAGACAATGTTCCAGCCCTAACCAAGTCGTCAGTCATAGCACTGGTCCTTCGTATGGCTTCTTCAATTGAGTAAGGAGGAATGCCAGTCATAGTGTTACGGATCTGAGGAATGAGACCATAAATGTATCTTTCAATCAGCTTCGACTCGGAAGTCACCAAGTGAGGTACCAATCTAGCCAACTCTTGAAACTTGCTAGTATACTCTGCATGACCGGATCCCACCATGGTGTGGTGCCAAAACTCTTGCTCAATCTTCTGCATCTCATTCAGCGGGCAAAAACGGTTCCTCATCATCTCCTTAAACTGATCCCATGGTGTTTCCAAAGTAGCAGTTCTTCCACGGGCTCTTAGCAAAGTATTCCACCATGACAATACATCATCTGTAAATGAACCTCCAGTGAATCTTACCCTCTGATGAGATGGACATTCACTTATGTCCATGACTATTTCCAATTTCTCCAACCACTTCATAAACACGCCTGCCCCTCCTTTTCCATTATAATCTGGTGGACCACACTTCTTAAACTCGGTGTAACTGCAACCTCTTCTCTCCACAGCATACTCATCATTCCTGGGAAACCTTCTACGTCCAGGGCCCACATACACACTTTCCCCAACAAACTCCACTTCGGGGTCAAAAATTTCTGGTTCTTGATTCACTTGTTGCGGCACAACTCTTACTGGTTCAGCTTCAACTTCAGGTGCTCTTTGGTTCTGATTCGGAACTGCACCCATTGCGGCAGTCACTTGTTCGATAATAGTAGGCATTGAAGCCGCCAACTATTCAGCAATGATAGTGGCCAAATCAGGGTTCTCAACGTGACCCATGCCATCACCACGGCCACCACGACCTCTACCACGACCTCTTCCTTGCTGACCTCCATGACCTCCTCTCGGGTTTCCACGACCACCTCCAGGGTTACCACGACCAACACCATTATCTTGAACTTCGACATTCGGGTTTGCTCTTGTTCGCACCATTTTCCTATATTATGAAAAGATGGGATCGGCATTAGAATGAGGAAATAGTCGTTCGTGACGTCATTCACGCACTCTCAAACACACTCGTGTTAGTTTTCTAGAATCCTATTCATTTATACTTCCATTATCGCATGTAACTCAAGAAATCAAGTATTACGTCTGAAGGTGAGCATTATCATCAATGTCAATCATACAGTACAAAGTAACATTACAATAAGATATTCAATTCATGAAGGATAGTCCGCAAGATGGATAATATAACCATTTCAACTTAAATTTAATTCTTAAATCCAATTAACTTTTGACAGCCAAAATGCGGTCCGGATCTAACACCTACATCCGTTGCACTAGCGGTGTATGTATACAGGGTTTACCAGCGGCTAACCCTCCACACCTCTAGCACATCTAATGCAAGGTCGGTTCATGGTACTGATATGCTCCCTAGGTATTGGCAAAGGTATGTATACAGGGTGTACCAGCGGCTAACCCTCCACCCGACCAACACCTATTGAACATGCCAGAGTTACTACCACGCTCTAACCAACTTAGGCACGATCCATGTTGCCATCAAGTCCATAGAAAATATACCACACGCGAAAAGTTGATCAGGCTTTTATGTGATGATATATCTCCGTACTTCCTTGCTAACAACACATCATTTCGCTAACTTATTATCATTATTTAAATTTAATCACATCTCCTAGTTCGAATACAAATAACATGAGTACACGTGGCAAGGTAGCATGGTTCTAAGGTCTGCGCATGAATGAATACAATAGCATGAATATCGCAGATATAGATAAGATCCATAGAGATTGAATGCACACATAATTCCTATCATGCATGCTAAGTGCGGTTCCTAAGTTATAGTCTAGGCAAATCCACCTAATTCACTATAACCACGGCTCTGATACCAATCTATAACACCCCGGCAGCAGCGGAAAACTCGGGATGTAAGATAAAGCACACGCGCACATGGATGTTACATAGGAATACTAAATGAGTGCATACATTAAGCATAAATAGTCAATTTCATAGCCAAACAAGCATAATAGTAGTCATCACACACAAGTTAAATCAAGCATTCAAATAGAGATGAGATAAGTTCCCACGCAGGGGGAAAGGTTAGGCATATTGCCATCAAGCATAAACAAGAGCATGCAAACTTCAAAACCTAGCCACGATTAAGCCAGCAGTCTGCTAAAAGTCCCATACTACCAATCCTAGCCACGATTTGCTTGATTACCTGAAAGGAATACTTAAACGTGTCAACACAAAGGTTGGTGAGTTCGTAGGTTTGAGTACATAAACAAGTTGTATAAATATGTTTTATGCCGTCGATAGAATGTTGAGAATAAAGTAGTATGATGTGGCTAGAGACTAACTTTGCACATGAGTATGTGTTTGAGTATAAACATGCACTTACGGTTCCAGGCTAGCATATATTAATCGTGCACACACAGTCATCAACATGACCGGCAAGTATATCAGTCGAGCACTCACAGTCATAAACATGACCGGCTAATATGTATCAAGTGAGCACTCACAGTCATCAATATCACCAGCTAATATGTATCAATCGAGCACTCACAGTCATCAACATGACCGGCTAATATGTCACAAAGTAGTCAAACAACCATAGAATAATAAAATAGTTACGCCATATAAAAGCTTGTGTAGTTTACAAGCATAGAGAATGAGCACAGATATAAGTAAGATATATCTATTTGAATCCAAGTATGTCTTGATGTCAACCTGATCACAAGTCATTGAACATAGATGAATACATGTATTAGTTATTGTGATTAATCATTCACTGAGTTGTCCTCGATAAACTGATGATTTGGTCCTTAGAAGATTCTTTGAACATCTTGACTCAAAAGTGTTTCAAAAGAACTTTAAATACATGAACCGGACTCGAAATGAACGTCTTTGAACTCACACATAAGTACTTATTGTAATAATGAGTTGTATGTGCCTTTAATAATGATTCTTTAACCTTATGAACTTGATTTAGTTACTTATAGAACTTGTACTTTAGTAATTTTGGTTGAACATGTCCTAAGCGTACTCAATTTGGGTTTGCACTTTGTACGTTGTTTTAGATCGACTCATGAACTAGCTCGATGTTAATAAGTAGCCTTTGATGTGTTTAATCGAATGATAATGATGTTATGAACTTGGTTTGGTGTTAAATGATCAAGTGCGGTATGATAAAGAACAAGTACATGTTGTTTTGTGATTGCACAAAGTCGTTCTAGGGTTTCTAGTTGCAAGATCGTCCCTTTGGACCAATTTCAGGATCGTCCTAGGATTCTAGGAGTCAAGATCGTCCTAGCTGTTAGTCTACAAGACCGTCCTAGTGAACCAAAACCAAGATCGTCCTAGTTGCTCAAGCCTAGATCGTTTTAGGTTTAGGTTAAATCAAGGTCGTCTCATGTTCCAAGGTTCAAGATTGTTTTAGTTTACAAGCCATCAAGATCGTCCCAAGTTGAGTTCAGAATCGTCCTAGGTACCTATGCAAGGTCGTCCTAGGTATTCAAGGACCATGAACAAATACAAGATCATTTCATGAACAAGTGTTTGAGCTAAACCAATCCAAAGGATCAATTACCCATTAAACGTACCAACAACAACACAACACCACACAAGATCGAACGAGTAAACTCATGGTGTTAATAGGTTGCCCAGGACGATCTTGGGGACCAAGATCGTCCCACTGAGATCATCCCACATACAAGACGGGCTGAAACAACAAATGATCATAATACGAAGGTCTAGATCGATTCCGGGACTTGTTAGAACATCAAACTAGCACATATATACATAATAACATTAACCAGTAACACTTTTAACGATTTCAAGACCATCTATAACATGAACAAGACGTGGCACATCAAGAACAAGTTTTCCCTCATTTTCAATAATGGGTTTTGTAGATTAAAGCATGTTATGACCCAAATTTGTTCATAAAAATGTTACTAAACACATTTAGACACAAACCCATTAACTATTAACACGTTTTTCATATCAAAATTGGACCAAATCATCAAGAACATAAACTTGAAAAAGTACACTATTAATTTGATCAAAAACTCAAAATTTGTTGTTGTTACCTGAAATTTGATGCTAGAAATATGTTTTGATTATCACAAGGAAGCAAAAAGTACCAATAATTTTGGTTTAACAACCCAAAATCAAAAGGTGATTTTTGTGTGTGTTTATGGTGGCTGCAAGTGTGTGTTTTAGAGAGAGAGAGGTGAGATGAAGGAGATGAAGGAATGAGTTTCTCTCTTTAAGTTCTTCTATTTATAGTTTTCCAATATTAACTGAACCTAATAAATGTAGGGACTATTTGTGAATATTTTCGGACTAGAACTTTCATAAATACGATCGTTTACGACTCGAAACCTAGTATTTTATCATAATAAACCATAAACTCGTCTTATTTTTTAGGTTTAAGATCAAATTGACCTTCATGTGAGCACATATCTTAAGTCTAAAGCACGTCAAGAACTTAGATAAAATTGGTGGATTTTATTTACTACATTTCTAGAGCGGTTGTTACATATAATGTTTGCAACATGTATGTGTGCTAGGTATCAAGCTGCTCTAACTGAGTTACATTTTCAAGCTGTGAAACGAATATTTCGTTATCTGAAGGGTACACCCAATTTAGGTCTCTGGTATCCAAGGGATACTGGATTCAATCTAACTGCCTATTCAGATGCAGATCATGCAGGTTGTAAGCTTGATCGCAAGAGCACTTCCGGTACTTCCAAGAAACAGAATTGTGTTTCACTATCAACAGCTGAAGCTGAATATGTGGCTGCGGCTAGTTGTTGTGCTCAAGTGTTATGGATGAAGACGCAGCTAACTGATTATGGTCTGAAATATGATCATATCCCTATATATTGTGACTCTCAAAGTGCCATTGCTATTGCAGTCAACTCAGTAAACCACTCTCGATCAATATAAGATCATATTGAGAAAGGTGACATTGAGCTCTACTTTGTGGGCACTGACTATCAGCTTGCAGATTTGTTCCCCAAACCATTGGACGAAAAGAGGTTTAACTTTCTAATCTCCAAGCTTGGCATGTTAAATCTTGAAACTTAACTTATTTTGTTCTTGATACATTCTTAAAAACAAAATACAAAATTTGAAAAGACAAAATCAAATACAAAAATATAAAATTTTGAAAAATAACAAAAAGATTTTTTTTCTTAAAAGTGGTTTACATATACTATGTATGTAACCCGTGCTTTATTGATTTATTTATATCACAAGTGGCTTATACATACTCTGTGTATAACCCATTCTTCATTGTTTTATTTATTTCAAAGAGGCTTACATATACTCTGTATGTAACCCGCTCTTCAAATACTTTACATAAATTTATCAAATTTTAAATCTTCATGAATTTTTCATTTTTACGTTTCTGTTGTTATACATATAGATTGATATAAGAAAACAAGGAATCGAACGCCTTTGTGTACTTCTAAGTGATTTTATATCAAAATGTATGTGTCATAGTAGTTGATTGATTACAAAACAAATTTGCTTAAATGTTTTATTGCATCCAACTTGTTGATGTAAGATGCGAAGGATCGAACGCCTTTGTGTACTCCCTAGCAGTCTTACTATGAACATTGTTGTTGAAGCAAAACTTTGTGTTTCTTAAAATCTTGTTCACGTTAGACTCTCAAATTTTTCTGTATATATCACAACAAAGATTTTACTCTTTTTGATTTCACAAAAACAAATTTTTGCTCTACCTTTCTATGAAAAACATTTTGATCTACCTTTGCATAGATTAAGGGGGAGTTTGTGATTTCAAAACTTTCAAAAACATCAAATGTGTTATTAAATCTTTTCATACACATCTGATGGTTTTCAAATGACTTATCATCAATTGAAGATTCGGTGATTAGTTTGCACTTGAGCAATTCGTTCACTCCATGAACTTCATCATTGCCGATGAGTTCTAACCTCGGAGTATTCAATTCTTTCATTAGAGTGTAAGGGTATTTTGAGTGATGATGGTTTCGTGAAAATAGGATGGAGGGAGTAAAGTCGAAAAGTGAGAGGTTACGGTGATATGTTGTGAGAAAAGGGTTAAAAGAAATGATACCCTTCCCTAAATTCTCAAATCGCCGGGTGAAACAAATTTCTATCGGATGTCATTTGTTGATATCTTGATATAGACTTCATGGACCCAGTGAAGCGATGCACATCTTTACCTAACCACTCAAGTGTTTCTTAACAAATACTTGTTTCATTTCTCACGGAGATTTTCACATTTTCTATTGACTCTTCATTTGGAAGATGTTGATATTGAAAAAGGGCGACATTCTGCTCCAGTCCCCGACTTTAAGACACATTCGAGTCATATCTTTGTGATATTATTGTTTATCTATGTGATACAGCAGGAACATTTGTAGTGATATCTTAATTGGTATTCCACGATGATCAAATGGAAATCCTACCAATGCTAACATCTTTTCCAACATTGAACGTAGGTCTCATAATTACATTTATGTGATTATTGAGTTACCGAGAAGTCTAACAGTGACCTCGGATTTTACCTAAAAGTCTTTAAGGATAATAGATTGTGGTTATCGAACGCTTCGGCTGTACTAACCATGATTTATATTCTTTGAAGCAATCTAGTGGTTGAAAAGCCGCAGACATAACTATGTTAGAACATTGCTTTGTGCATGGTTCAATGATACATAGGAAATCCGAAAAATGTAACACATTTTCTATCGGTCATTTCATTAATCCTTTTGATTTTTGAATATGTTAACGGATCATTTTTATCCGGTTTTTCATTTCTCATCTCACAAACATAAAAACCACCAACACCATTCTATAACATTTGTATCAACAACTTCAACCTTACTTTTAGTTAACCTTAGGATTCTTTGGGTTGGGCTAATAGTTTGGGTTGATACGTTGATGGTTGATATTTCTCCATGTGTATCTAGTTTTAGTTTGTCATATTACTTGTGACATTTTCTCAATCAATGTTTGCATAATGACATTGGTTCTCAACTTTGTCATTATGAGGGGGAGAAAAGATTATGATTGATTAATTGGGGAAGAAATAAGATAGCAAGGAGAAAAGGTTGTATTGATTGGGTGTTTGGAGGTTGAAGATGGAGTTGAGAGAAAATAATTAGAGTGAATTGGAATGATTATTTTTAAATCTAGTTTCTTATCTAGTTTCTTCAGATTAACTTGTCAAAGATTTTCAAAACATTTCAGTCAATTGAGCTCAGATTCTCACTAGATTTTAGTTGTTTGAGTTCTTGATTTTGAAAAAGGAGGAAATCTACATTGATTACAAAGATAAGAATGAGACCAAAGATGAAAGGATATTATCTCAAGATGGAACAAATGTTCAAAGATACTCCAAAATGTTTACACTCATGGATTGAGGGGGAGCATGATTATCTCATAAGAGATTTATTCAAACTTCATTCAAATGTTTACTCTCCAAAGTGTTCAAGTTAAATGTGACAAAGATCAAAGCTACAAAAAAAAAAAAGTTGAAAGATTGATTGGAAGATTCAAGACAAAGAAGTAAAATTTCAAAAGAGTCGTCATCAACATACTTCATTGAAGATCTTCAAAGTCATACAATAACACTTGTTCAAGAAGCTCCAATGCATATATCAAGGGGGACAGTACAAATTCATGACACTTCAAGAATTAAAGATTGAAGAATCAAAGACAAGTTCATACCTTCCGCACCTCAAAAGACAACTCTGATTCATGATTTAACAATCTTCAAAGATACAAGACTCACACACACATTTTATTCTCTTTTCAAAAAGGAACATTGAGAATCACTTCATGAATTAACTTCAAGATGTCCAAGACCAAGACTAAATCAAGTTCGCCAAAGACTTGTGTCTACATACCAATTGTCTTCACCACCGGGCTCATCAAATTCATTCCTACAAGACAAAGATAACACATACTTCATTCATTACAATATATCACTAAGGGGGGAATGTTAGAAATCCAAAAATAGTGATAAATTGTAATTTAAGTTAGTGGACTTTTTTGTTGTAAAGTCATAGATAAATGATTTCTAAGGATGGGGGACTAGATGTGTTAATTAGCTTAATTGTATAGTTAGACTATAAATACCCCTCAACACCTTAGAAATCATAAGCCTTTTCCCCATTCCATTTCATTCCTGAAAATTTACACACACTTAATCCCAATCTTTCCTCTCTCTCTCTCTAGAAACACATACTAAAACACCAAGAACAGACACACACAAATCTACCATTGAATCTGTGAATTCGAAGCTCAAATCATGTTATTACAATTTTTTTTTCTAAATAAAAACGGTTATATAATTAAATAATAAAAGGACATTTTTTTTCTTCGGAAAGGGAAGCCGGGATTTAAACATATGCATGAACCATAGTGACCATGTTTAGGTGACCCACCTTAACTTGTTACATGATTAAGTAGTTCGGTAATTAGTAAGTTTATTAATTTTTGCTTGTTTATAAGTTGTATAAAGGTGATGCAAAAATTGTTTTCTTGAAAAAATATAAACTTGACTAAGAACTATCGAAATAAAGATTTCATTAATAAAATTGGAGTCTTACAACCTTTAGATACATCGGCTCACCCATTTGAACAAACTCTAAGAGAGGTATAAGTCAGAGTGCGTTAGCCTTCTAAAATGGCGGTTTTTAATTGCGTCCATCGCAAACCTTTGCCCTTGCGCTTCTTTGTGCATTCAAATGGAGCTATCGAGCTCTCTTGTGTTGTCAAGACTATACAAATGATTTTATTAAATATTATGTTATGAAGATTATGCATGAGTCTTCATACATAAACTTTTGATTCACATCAAATGCATTACCCATTTAAAGTTAAGTCAATGTCACCCACTTTGCTTAGAACGCTTGCTAGTGCTTTTCGCTCCTATGTGAGACCATAAGCGAATTGTATCTCTTCAAGGTAGATTACCACTCCGTTGTGAGACCAGCGGTGGAATATCTACATGTTCTTAATTGGGCGACTTAAAACGAGTTAAGAGGTAAGATCCTTGACCCGTGGCATAATATGAGACAAAACATGTTTACAAAGCACTTAATACCCCTTTAAAATGTTGATGTAAATCCCATATCTCTAGGAGTTACATGAATGCAATTATCATTTCACGATTACCTTTTGAATACCGTCATTTCTAGCTGATCAATAGATGAAATGATTGTATGTCAAGTTAGATCATAGCCTTAGTAAAAGTAATTTGTTAGATGAATTTAACAAGGATAAATTACATTTCTTAAGGATAATTATCGAAAATACCGATAATTGAACTTTTTGTTTGTTTTGAAGATGGCAACAACAAATCCTTCTCAAAACATACACCAATCGGCTTTCAGGTCGATGCTAGAAAGGGAAAGACTTTATGGAACCAAAGTTCAATGACTGGTTTCAAGTCATTGATGAGCAGACACAGTTGTTCCAAGAGCGAATGCTTCTACTTGAAAGTTGGCTGCATACAATGCTCGGTACGATAGACACAATGAGATTGCTTGTTTAATGTTGGGAAGCATGAATGTCGACCTTCAAAAGCAATTTGAAAATTATTTTCCTCGTGATATGATTAACGAGCTCAAGTCTTTGTACGAAATGCAAGTCGGAGTGGAGTTGTTCGACCTAGTTGATCAACTTCATGTCTTGGAATATGAGCAAGGAACATCGGTTAGTCCCCATGTACTCTATTTGAAGAGGTACTTTGGGCAATTAGAAATGTTGCATTATGCTTATCATCTGCCTATTACTATTGGCATAAACCTAAAAAGGGGATTTTTTAGGAGTTCCTACGCAATTATAATATGCATAGCATGATTAGAACCACAGCTAAACTTCATGTGATGTTAATTGAGTATGAGAAAGAGCTTCCAAAGAAATCTGGTACACCCCAAGTTCTTATGATCAAGGGGGGAAAGGTTCAGAAAGCAAAATAACCGTAAGCTAAGGGTAAGAAGTTAGGTAAGAGAAAACAAGGTAGTCTTAAGTCTCAAAACCTTAAAAGACCATTTCGGTAAAAGTAGCATACATCTAAAGTATCTACTTGAGTTGAATGCGAAGAAGAAGCAAGTTGGTTCGGCCAGTGCTTCAAGTATCTTCACAATTGAATTATATGTGTTGTTATACAAATAATAATTCAATAGCAAAAGAGTCAAGTTTAACTTGGACTCTAACTATCTTTGACATTGTCATCTTGTTTAATTTTGTCAAGAAAGGCATTTAAAGACTTCAAAGGGAGGGTGTCTTACAATCATATGATGAATCATTTGATAAATGCATGTTTTTGACATTATCGTTAGCAAGAAACACATTGAAAATCTTCAGTATGAAGAAATCTTACTTCAAATGATGAATGCGTTGTCATTAGCAAGAAAGCATACTTCAAATTGAAGGGATCTTAAAACCAAATGATGAATCATTTGACAAGAGATCGTTAAATCAAATGATGAATCATTTGACAAATGCATGCCTTGTGTTTTCGGCAAGATGACAAGAATACCTTTTTCGCATAAAACCGGAGAGGGCTAAAGAATTACTTGGACTAATACATTCGGGTGTATGTAGCCCATTTAGGCATATGTCAAGGAAAGGTACTAGCTACTTCATCATTTATATGAATGATTTCAGTCATTATGGTTATGTTTGTTTGCGTAAACATAAACATGAAGTTTTCGAAATATTCAATGAGTTTAAAAATGAAGTAGGAAATCAACTCGGTAAAACCATCAAGATTCTTCGTTTGGATCGAGGTGGGAAATACTTAAGCAAAAGTTTAAGGATCATCTAAAAGCTTGTCAATTTATCCAAGAGCTTACTCCTATATAAGGGTATATTTGAAAGGAGAAATCAAACCTTGTTGAACATGGTGAGAAAAACGATGAACCTTAAGACTTTCCCATTTCGTTTTGGGATTATGCTCTAGAGATTGCTGCATGCATTCTCAATATGGTTCCAACCAAGAAGGTTGACAAACACCGCATGAATTTTGGTATTAAGTGCATCTTTGTAGGAAACCCAAAGAAAACAATGGGTTACTACTTTACTTTCCTATCGGAAACATTGTCAAAGCATTTTTTTGATTTGCTAAGTTCCTTGAAAGGAAACTCATATCTCAAAAAGACAGTGGGAGGATTGTTGAACTTGATGAGGCTAAAGAAGATGTGTCAACTTCTGAAAGCACTATAAATCTTCAACTTGGGGGGGGGGAATGTTCAAAGAGATGAATCTCTAGATGAACTACAAGTTGAAGATTGTAATAAAGCGATTCCAATTCGTAGGTCCTTAACGACAATACGTGCTCGTGAAAGATTAAACCTTATGATTGAATCTGAAGAACACGTATTAAGAGATTTGAATTAACCTCCAAATTTCAATGCTGCATTATCTGACCCGGAGTCCGACAAGTGGCTTGAAGTTGCGGATGTGGAAATTAAATCCATGAAAGATAATCAAGTGTGGAGCTTGGTTGATCTTCCACCAAATGGTAGAACCGTTGGGTGTAAATGGATCTTCAAGAAGAAGACCGACATGGATGGAAATATACACATCTATAAAGCTCATCTTGTGGCGAAAGGTTATACTCAACTTTATGGAGTTGATTATGAGGAAACCTTTTCTCCCATTGTGAACATTAGAGCAATTAGGATCAGCATAGCCATAGCAGTGTGCTATGACTATGAGATATGACAAATGAATGTCAAAACCGCTTTCATGAATGGTTTTCTAGACAAGGAAGTCTATATGGTACAACCAGAAGGTTTTGTCGATCCAAAACATCCCGACAAAGTGTGCAAACTTCAAAGGTCCATTTATGGATTGAAGCAAGCATTAAGGAGTTGGAATTAAAGGTTTGATGAGGAAATCAAGAGGTTTGATTTTGCTTAAAATCCTTATGTGACATGTGTATATCGCAAAGCTAGTGGGAGTAATGTTACTTGGGTTAAAGTGACATTCAGTCTTGGAATCAAGATCTATAAAGATAGAAGTAAACGGTTGATTGGATTAAGTCAAAGTGCTTATATAGATAAGATCTTAAGGAGATTCAAGATGGAAAATTCTAAGCGCAAGAATTTGCCTATGCAAGAAAGACTTAATTTATCTAGCAAGAATGGTGCTTCTACACCTGAAGAAGTGGAGCGTATGAAAAGAATTCCTTATGCTTCGACGATGGGATCTATCATGTATGCGGTAAGATGCACTAGACCTGATGTTCTGTTCGCTCAAAATATTGTTAGCCGATATCAGCAAATCCTGGAGAGGATCATTGGAGTGCTGTGAAAAATATTCTTAAGTACATGCAAGCTACTAAAGAATTATTCTTGGTGTATGGTTGAAATCCCGATCAAAATTCAAATGGTAATAGAATTTGTGATGTTGGATTTCATGACTAATGAAGATGTTTCAAGAATATCAGTCTGGATACGTCTTCGTTTTAAATTAAGACACGATGGAATGCTTTAAGCTAAAAGCAAACCATAGTTGTTATGTATGTGACAGAGTCTGAGTATATTGTCGTCTCAGAGTAAACGACATGAAGGTTGTCTGGGTTAGAAAGTTTATTTTTGGAATTTAACATGGTAATCCTCAAATAACACACCCATGGAACTGTACTATGATAATTCGGGAGCAATTATCATTGCCAATGAACCTGGGGTTTAAAAAGGTGTCAGACATTACCTAAGAAGATATCACTACGTTCGTGAGCAAAGCGAATCGCGTGAAATCAAATTACTCAAAGTTCACACAGATTATAACTTAGCGGATTCTTTTTACAAAGGTATTGTCAAAAGGAAAGCTCAATAAGCATGTCGAGGGCATGGGTCTTAGATATTGCTAAGTTATATCATGTAAATATGTTTTTGGTATTTGGATAATGGGGTGTTAAACAATTATTATTTTCAATAAATGAATTTTAATACGTGGTATAAGTGGTTTCATTTTATAATAATTGTGTCCTATATTTGCATGTTTAGATCCATGAATATTTAAAATATTCTAAACGTCCATTGTCGATTAATTATATGAGAATATAATTAAAGTAAGACAATTGTGAGAGATTGGTGAAAATATTTATGGGAATATTTTGAAGATGGTGGATTTCGTACCAAACTCACATGATATTCGAAAAGAATATTGGACTTACCCCACATAACGAATTATCATTTTATGGATCGACATCATTAAATGAAATTCGTGAAATGGTTACTTTATTTATCCTTTGACGATACAAGTGAGTTATGCATTTGTGGATTGCATTTTTAGATATAGTTCCTAACTGTCCTGAACAAGGTAGTAATAAAGGGTTATTTTCAGAAATGTTAAGAAACGACATGGCTAGACACTTGTAGTCAATATAGGATTTGTTCCTTCAATTTGCAACTGAAGTATGACACCTTTTGGGTCCCTCATTAATTAATTAAGATGTTTGTATGGTCATACCCAGATGAACTCAAGAGGAAGTCTTGACTAATTAGGTAATTTTGATTAATTGTAGAAATGAGAAACATAATCGTTAATTTCTGAAATGAGATTGATTCATATTCATAATTAACAAGGGTATCTGAACAAATGGATATTAAAGGCTAAATCATTTCAAATTGGCAAATTTAAGAAACTATTCTTAAATATTTCTGGGAGCATTGGCGTGTTGCTAGACGCTAACCACTATTATTGCCTTTATAAAATAACATGCTCAAGTGGGAGCTGTTGGGTTGTGATCATGTTAATTATAAACGCACGTCCGAAAATAATTTAAGCCTACGGGGTCACACGAAATGACACGGTAACTATATATTATTAATTAATATATTAAAGTAATATATTAATTAATTTGATCACAAAATAATTAATTTAAATAAATTAAAGAGTTAATTGTATTTAAT
Organism: Erigeron canadensis; assembly: GCF_010389155.1. Taxonomy (NCBI): domain Eukaryota; kingdom Viridiplantae; phylum Streptophyta; class Magnoliopsida; order Asterales; family Asteraceae; genus Erigeron; species Erigeron canadensis. The sequence goes on from NC_057769.1 coordinate 18,479,964, forward strand.
TAAATAAAAGAAGGTTAAATGTGAAATAACGAAATTAGAGTTGGGCTCTAATTCCTTGGGGTTTCCTAATCCCTATCAAACTTGGTCATCAAGTTATTAGATCCCTATAAATAAGGGTTAAGGTTTAAAGGTTTTGTAAGACAACTAAAATTGCCAAAAAAAACCTAAAACAATTGCCCTCTTAACCTTCTTTTAGTTCGGTCGAACAAAACATCAAACCAAATTCTAAATATTGACTTTGTTCAATACTAGAATTTACACCATTTAATATATTTAATCTTGTATTAATATGGTTTGTGTTTTGGTTCAATGGCAACAAAGTCTTGTTTTCTTCCGGTGGTTCGACGGAAGCAAAACAAAGGGTTGTTTGGTTCGTAATCGGGGTACTAGCATATGGTATAGGGGTGTTTAGTGTGCGATTGTAGAGGGGTTTTACTTTAAACCCTAAATAATAATAATAATAATCTTATTAATAATATTACTAGAAGCTTTGCGCAAAGGTACAGTTTCGATTCTCTCTTTGTTAATTAATAGTATTGCATATACATTTTTTTCGCTACGTACTCGTGAATTGTTATATAAACTATGTGCTCATATTCTAACCCTTCGCACTGTCCACATAAGACCCCTCTCTCTGTGCTGAAACGAATTACCATAAACAACATAAAGTTTCGCATGCTCAGTTATCATATGTTAAGTTGCACGCCTTCATACTGAAGAAAAAGGAAAAGCTGGAAGCTGTTTAGTTTGTGTCAGAAGCAAAGGCAGCTTCTTCTTTGCAGATACATATTAACAGTGCTCCATATTGACAATTGCCACTTGAATCATTCTCCTTTACACAAGTTCAAGACAAAGCTTACAAGCAAAGTCACACCATTTTACTATCATCCTTTTTCCCCCTCCTTTCTCTTCATTTTTTCTTTCACAGATTGTCATTGTATTATAATGCTAAATCAATAAACCACTATTAAAACCGGGTTATATATATTTGATTTAATTAATAGTGTAATCACTTTTTATTGGGCCATGTTAATCTTTTATAAGGATGACTCAAACACCCTTTACTTTCTCTATTAAAGGTCAAATACTCAAATTCCATGACTACAAAAGAAAAAATTTGTCATCATCATATACATGGATAGCTTATTTATACTTTAGTTATTTGCTGTTAATCACTCTACGTACTTTACGATTTGAAATACAATTTGGGAAACCCAACCAATCATCAATAGATGGATTGGTATTTGGATGACTTGGAAGCTTAACGTCTTGCGTTCAAAACCGGGTGTGAGCAAAATGCTCTCCGGGTTGGAGACACAGGTTTTCTTGGATAAAGTCAGGAATTCTCTGAAAATAGAAGTGGGTATATGAAGAAATAATGCTGCTAACCCAAATATGCATTAAAAATAAATATAAAAATGTGGGAGAACATGGCAACAAGACCCTTGGTGCGCGACTATATTTTAGCCATAACAGACTATTCACTAAAGTTTCTTGATTTACACCAACGACTCGTCTGTTAATATGACACTTTTTTTTGCTATGTCTTCTCATTGTGCCCTTCTCACATTCAAAAAGTGAAACCAGCAGTATCATCTCGACTGCCCTAATCTTTCCATAAATAGCAACCATAGCCCCTTTGGATCTTCACTCATCACCTCAAAGTCCAACAAGCATCTCAAACGCATCATCAAGACGACTTCTTACCAAAATTCCTTTATGTTTCCCTCCAGATACTGCTAAATTTAGCAAGCACGGTTACTGCTAATGACACATTCTATGAGCATTTCGCTAAAATAAAACTAACCACCACCCCAAGAAAGATGACCTGCCTTCATTTCTACTTCCACGACATTGTTAGCAGCAAGAACCCAACCGCTATCACAATAAAGGGACCAAAATTTTCATTAGGCATGACTGCAATTATCGACGACCAGTTGACCGTAGACACCAAGACCCATTCAACAATCGTGGGACGGGCTCAGGGTCCTCTATGCTTTGGCTTCTCAACATGACATGAGCTTACTTATGGTGGTAAATTTTGTATTTACTTATGGCAAGTACAATGGAAGTTCACTTAGTATTATGGGGCGGAACCCTGTACTTGATGCAATTAGGGAAATGCCCGCTATCGGAGGAAGTGGGGTCTTTAGGTTTGCTCATGGCTACGCAATTGTGAATACAGTGAGGTATAAACCTAAAACTGGTAATGCTGTCGTTCAATATAATGTAACTATAATGTATGGACTAGCTAATCCACTATGTTTCTGTTTAGTAACTTAATCAATTACAACCTAGACATTTTAATTTTCAGATGTTCCATGATATTCATACGATTGTCATTTTCATTTGTTTTCTAACGATGTTTATTTATCTGTTCATCTGTCATCATTCCTATAGGTTGATTATACAGATATGTGTTAACATAACAATATGCTGGTAAATGGACTATGATCCATAAAAAAGATCATGAAGGTTTTTATTAGTTAAAAAGAGGATCATACATTTAGAAGCACAGGGCAGAGTTGTTTTATTTTTATACAGGACTACAACTTACAAACTAACTGTAGGTTCTAAATTTCCATGCGGAAATTGTAAACAATGGTTGATTATGCCAGCATATAACCACACAACCATTTTCTTCGTTCATCTTATACCCATCATATCCGTAATTCTGTAGCAATCTTGTACCTAACAACATGCCGTTGTAGCTTAAAGGAACCCTTCCGAATCCAGCGAACTCGAGCCGTGGAACCCATTTTTCAAGCTTCTCGTGCCTCACCTTTCTTTCAAGCCCCTCACAAGCTATAATGTTCTTGATTTCCTCACCAAATAACATCTTTTCAAGTTTTTGGCGTTCCAATGATGAACGTGCAACGGTTGATTCTAAACAATCAAACAATGCAGCATAAAAGTTTAATGCTTGGAGTACTCTTTCCATTAAACTGAATCCATTATGGTTTGATTCTTGCTCAGTTACCACCATCAGTTTAGGCGATAATGTCCAAAGGGAATTCAAGAAGTTCATCATTTTACCTGAATTACCCATAGGCGAATCTGGACTTGGGCTAAAGGTGTTTATGACATCTTTTTTGAGAAAATCACCTAAAGTCTGTGAATCTAATGGAACTTGCTTCATGCTTCTTTTACTGATTTCGTCATCAAATGCTAAAAGAGTGTGGAGTTGTAGAACTGAGCTGATTGCTAGTGCTTCTCCTGACTTGTAACGTAAAGATTCTATATCAAGATTATCCAAGCGACTAACTACCGGATTAAATTGAAATGGGATGTCTAAATTCTCAGCCTCTTCATTTAATCGAAGCGCCATTTGTTCTAAGACCTCTTTCTGTTGATGAATTCCTGTGATACGTAGATGTGGTGGACCTTCGCGTCTGGTACTTAATGATTGTAGAAGATTAATCCACTGTGCAGGTTCGGAAGAACACAAATCTATGATATGAACCATCTTTTCATCTTCCATAGCTTCGAGAATCGCTTGATTTGTGATCAAATACGACAATTTCAAAAAAGGGCACAGATCAAAAAACAATCTTTTCACAAGAATCTCTTCAGCTAATGATGTGATTCTAGTACAATTAATGGCTTTGTATAAGCCGGGCCACCCTTTAAGCATTCGATTGGCAAGTGCTTCAGTAAAATAAGCTGCAATTCTTTGCATTGTGTCACCATCTGCAGATGCAAGACGGTTAATCTGTTCAAGTCCAATGTTGGCATTCTCGATGCTACCAGCAGCCACTTGGTTAGCACATGCAACGAGAAGCTGAATTAGGTACAAACCGCGTTCTTCAGATTCCAGTTCTCTTAGCCATGGAAATGGTGATCCGATTCCAGGTGAAAGTGACATCAAGGAGAACAAGTGCAGTGGAGATGAGCTTATAGATGAAGATCCGTCCTCTTGAGCCATGAACGACATTAATATTTTGATCCGAGTTTCAGATTGGGAGTTTGGGACTGCCAACAGCACACAAAAAAATGCTTAACCCCATCGATATATTTTTGCAAACAATTGTAACTTAAAAAGGTAGAAACTCTAGATTTATATTCTTAATAATGCTAATTGTCATGTTTATTATACTTCTAACACATCACTTAAATCGTCATAACCAACTTATGCGTACTCACTGCTTTCTTTTCGCTATACTATTGATGCTATTTGTGATCAATTTAGTCTTCTAAAGTGAGGCCAATTTAAACGTTGTTAACACATAAAATTTTGATGCTATATTTTTCCTATTTTGCTAGATGGTTTCCATGAATCATTCTATATGAGATAAAAGTAAGAATTAAACACATGGTCAGACCTATTATAATCTAAGCTAAGACATGAACTCAAAGATTATAGCATCTACATTCAAATAAGATATCTAGTAAAACTTGAGACATAATCACATAATTTCATCTCTATTATCCATGACTAGTACTCCCTGTGGCGGACAAGTAGATATTGATTATTATTGAACTTTTGACAACTTTTGACGTTCTTGACAATATTTAACGCTTTAAAGCTCTCTGGTGGCTAGTGACGGAAAAAAAAAGTTGAATATATTTACCCAACAAAAGAGTTTGGTTGCAAACTTATATAAAAAATGTACGCAACTCACAAAACCGTCTTTCACATGTTATAGATCCCAATGATGGTGGATGTGACCTATGGTAGAGAGCCTGCTACAAAAGATATGACGTTACACAGAGGAAGGATCGAACCATTGACATTGTACGGAGGCAAGGTATCCATCCAAACCTTGCCAGATGGTTGTAAACTTAGCCAAATTAAAACTCTTCATTATTATATCTTAAATTAACTATAACTGACTATAGATAGAATGTCCTTTTTTGTTAGTTTTCAACATTTATAGAGATGAAACATAATAACTAAGAGTTTTTAATCAAAATTTATAAGGGTATAAAAGTAGAAAACAAAGTTTTAAGTTTTCAACAAAATTTTCTCTTACATAAAAAGCTCAAATAATAATATATGATCAATGCAAGAACAGATAATGGGTTTCTCACAATTTGATGAATTATATAAGAATATGAATGAACTCACCAATTGAAGTAAATTTGGATACCCCAATCAAATTCCAAAGAGGGATTTAGTAATTCATTGAAAACCCATTTGAACCCACACAGAAAAATAAAATAAAATTTGATGAGCTATTTGTGTGTTTGGTGTCGAAATTATCAAGGAAGGTTTTGACCTGTTTTTAGTAGAGTGTTTGAAGTAGTAAGTATTAATGGAAGAGGTTAAAAAGGTATTCTGTCTTGGGGAGAACATATCCATGAAAAAAAACCTTTTTGTGACAAAATGAAAGGGTTTGTTTTTGTCGCCATTTCGTATGTTTCTCTTTGGGGACATCATAGGAATACGTCAATTATCGAAAGATTTAACAAGTTTTCCGTTTGTGACTTTTTTTTTAATCTTTTTTATTGAGTTTATTAATAAATGTTAATCTATAATAACTATGCATGGTTGGTTATATTGGTTGGTTATATTATGTGACAATAATAAATTATTGAGTGTTTATTGTATGTAATTAAATTTTGAATTACACTTATTAGGTAACAAGTTTGCTGCTAGAAGCATCATACTTCTATGATTTTATGGGGTGGGGGGGGGAGGGGGAGGGGGAGATTTTGTATTTATACATGTGATTTTCATGTGAGGAGTTTGTAAGGGGAACATATTTCTTCCTTACTGCTAGAAACATATTGGTTGATCCCTACACTTATATGATGTATTGTATATGTATAAATCATATAAACCGTCGCATGCATACTCTTGTCGGTTTATAATCTTTGATTAGTCGGATAATTTGAATAAGAACAAGTAGTTTATGTTCATTATTCAATTTCAAATATACCATCATAGAATAGAAGAATATGCTATTTAAAAAGCTATATATAAGATGAAAGTCTTGTAAATATCCGCCATGAACTTGATGTTGATTTGGACTAGTGATAAAAACAAATGTTTGATTGGGTAGATGTGACAATTTAAGGTTTGGTTTTTTATCGTTGTTGAAGATTTGGTTTCATATGCTTTTTATCAACTGAACTCAAATAATTACAAAAAAGTGAGACATTTAAAGCTTGAAAATAAAATAGTTAACATCATAGGTCAATTAGTCCAAACTAGAGGTGTCAAAACCAGTTAACCGTTTTCAGTTATTTATTTTACTAACCGTAATCGGTTTTTTTTTTAAAAAAAATTAACCGGTTCCGGTTAACCGGTTAATCCATGAAAAATACCAAACTGATGGAACCGATTTCGGTTTATATAAACCGGTTAACCGAAATGGTTAACCTATTCCAGTTAACCGTTTTTCTTGAACAAACAGAAACTTGCAGTAGTACAGAACAGATTCATAGCATATTCATAACAGATTCAAGATAAACTAATAAACAGAACAGAAGCTTTTGGCTATGTTAAACCTGCAGATTCAAGAGAAACTAATAAATAGAACAGATTTTTCAGTAGTACAAACAGAACAGAACAGAACCTGCAGATTTTGGCTATGTTAAACCTGCAGATTTTTCATAACAGAACAGAACAGATTCATAGCATATTCATAGCAGATTTCTTCATAGCAGAACTAATAAACAGAACTAATAAACTGCTATGGATTTCTTCATAGCATATTCATAGCAGATTTTTCATAGCATAAACAGAACAGAACAGAAGTACAGAACCAAACAGAACCAGAAAACAGAACAGAAATCGAAACATTAAGCAAAACCAGAAACTAATAGAACAGAACCAGAAAACAGAACAGAAACCGAAACAGGAACACAAACAGAACAGAAGAGAAGTACAGAACCAAACAGAACAGAACAGAACACAAACGGAAAGAGAAACAGAAAACAGATGCGTAATATCCAAAAGAGAAATAGAAAACAGAAAACATCTAAAGTATAAACTAAATAGCAAAACAAAACTTACTCGTCAAGTTCATCGTTAGAAAGTGGAGTGGCCTTTCCTTGTGATACTTCATAGAGATGTATGGGTTCTTCTATGGCAAGTTGATCTTCAAGACTAGTCACATCTTGTATACGTTCAGCGGCGTCCAAGTAGTCTTTCAAGCAAATGCACGTTTCAAGAGAAATTGGAGTGAACCTTGTTCTTCTAACTAATAAAACCCTTCCACTAAGAGAAAAAAACAGACTCCAAAGCTACCGTGGAAGCTTGGACACTTAATAAATCACGTGCCATGGCAGCTAGAACGGGAAAGTGGGCTTCCTTTTCTTTCCACCAAGCCAAAATATCAAAGTTTGAAAATTCTTCAGGAAGCATTGTTGCCAAAAAGTCGGTTCCTATATATCTTCCGAGCTCACTACTTGGGGTGCTACCTCGAGACCGCTTACTACTAACATTTCTCAAAGTGTTATACAAATTTAGCTCGGGGTCCGCCCGTGAGCTTGATGACTCCGAAGCCATTTGCTGGCATATGTTTGATGTCGAACCATATTTAACCAAATACACATCAAACATATCTTCTAAACATTTTTTAAAATGTTTAATTGCATTATCCGAGAAATTGGAGTCATTATCGTTCAAATCCAAATCGAAACATATGTTTTCTATTAACAACTCCACACCCGCAACATTTAAACACGGGTTTAATGCGGCGGCACAAGTAATTACGGGCGGCATTTCTTCAAAATATTTTTTAAACTTCGCTTTCATTGGAGCTATCATTATTTCATAAACGTTACCCCCAAATTGAAAGTCATTTATCTTTCCACACATCAAATATAGTTGTTTTAGTACCAAACTACTAGTGGGATAATAAACTCCGGACAAAATAGTGGTTGAAGTTTTAAAAACTTCAAGTAACTCGGTTAATTTTACAATACTATCCCAACCCACAGTAGGAAATTGAGCTGCCAAATCTTTTGAAACAAGACCGTCATGGAACAATTCTAAAGTAGGTCTTTGTTGGATAGCACTATCAAACATTTTCCAAGTAGAATTCCACCTAGTCGGTACATCCCAATTAGGACCAAGACACGGTTTATTTAAGTCTTTGCATAATTTCTCATACTCCTTACGTCTTCTTTTAGAACTTGAAAAAACATCTTGTAACATTTCTTTAGAAACATCTTTTACCTTCTTAATCGCGGGAACTTCTAGTCCATGTTGCACAACCAAATTAATGATGTGTGCAACACATCTACTATGAAAAAACACACCCTTACAGATAGGTTCATACTTTATCTTCAACTTTTGAACCGCACTAGTATTATTTGAAGCATTATCAAAAGAAATTGACAAAATCTTTTTTTCCAACTTATAAGTTTGTATCACTTCATCTAAAATTTCAAATAACGCATATCCCATATGTGGATATCCAAACATCTCAAACGCAATTGTGCTTTTCATCAATTGCCAAGTCTTTGGATCGACCCAATGTGCTGTAACACAAAGGTACGATTCCGGTAAACCATGGGGGGCAGACCAAACATCAGTGGTTAAATTAACACCGGTTTGTAAGTTTTGAAAACACAAAATTAACTGTTCCTTAGCTTCTTTCCACATGTTTATACAATGCTTTCTAAGGGTATTACGACTTACATGAGTATAGGAAGGTTGAAGCGTGTCACGAATCAACGAAGTCAACCTTTGGTTGTCAAAGTGATTGAATGGCAAACCCTGTTGAATAACAAACTGAGCCATCCTCTTACGAACCTTTTCCACACTATAACTAAAAATACCCCCCTCTTTCGACATCTGTGATTGACCGGGTTTTGCAGTGCCTTTTAATACCTTGCAATGGTCCTTAATATGGGTATTTAAAGTAGAATTGTCACCTGTAGCCAAAAAAGTTTTACAATGTTTGCATCTGGCCTTCTGCTTTCCATTCGACATCTCGCATAAATCAAAATTTACCCATGTTTCTTGTTTCCTTGTGGTTGCTAGGATATTAACCACAGTTAATTCACTTGTTGTGGAAGCACCAAACTCACTACAATCGTGAGCACTAGTGGTAGCCATGTGTATTGTAAAATAAGAGTTTATAATCGTGAGCACTAGTGTTGCAATTGACTATATCTACAGTAGTATAAAAAGGATCGACTGATTATTCAATATAATTGTATGATTGGGGATTTCGATTGATTGGGGATTCGATTGATTGGGGATTCAATTTGTTAGGGTTTGTAATTTGTATACTGATCGATCGGTGGGAGTGTGGGACTGGGAGCCTGGACGCCTGGTTATTCAATATAATTTGTGTACCCCAGTTAACCGGTTAACCGGTTTAATCCCAAAAAATTAATCGGTTTGTGGTTAACCGATTATTAATCGGTTATTGATTTCGAAAATCCTAATCGACTAATAACTGTCGGTTTTTAAAAACCTATAATCGATTAGTATGATATCGGTTAATAACCGGTTACGGTTATAGGTTAATTTTCGAATCGGTTCGGTTAACCAGTTTTTCCGTGCACCTCTAGTCCAAACCATCTATCCATCTATTTACCTATTTTTCTATCTGTGTTAATAAATAGAGTAACAAAATTAGACATAGAAACTACATGTTGAATACAAATCATCATTTTTCACATCATTACCCTACTATTAACAACTATTAACGCTTAATATAGACTAGGACCTTCCAATACAAAAAGAACAAAATGTCCCTTAAAATAAAACTAGATGGGTGCCCGCACGATGCAGCGGCGTCAATAAACAACATTCGGGGTGCCATAACAACAATAATACTCCACACAAAGTATAGAAAATAATATTTCCATGATAAAAAAAATATAGATGCATAATCAATGCGCAACCTATAAATACAAAATTCATTACAAACGGAACATTGCTCATGAGTTCATACCGATACATAAAATCTCCTATAGTGTACATCGTTGAAAGAGACATAGTAATCTTAGGAATGAATGAAATATATTTGATAAAAATAAGTTTGGAGAAAAATATTTGTTCATGAAATTAGTCATAAGCCTAAGGAAAAATCTAATGCATACACTGATTAAAGGCACAAAAGACATGGAACTCGTTACTTAGTCTACAATGTTCTTTGACTTCCATCCTCCATAATTCATGGTACATGACTACATGGTGGTAGTGAGTGGTGGAATAAAGTCAGCACAACCTTCCTCCCATTAAAATGAAATGTACCAATGATCCATCTAGATTAACCTAGTGCTGCAAAATTAACTTTCGACCAATCAGTTTAAAAAATAAAACGAAAAAAAAGAGTAAAAAAACACAAAAAGTAAAGACAACCATAATTATGTTCATGCTTCATATTCATGTATTTGTAATAGAAATGGCAAGATGCAAGGTCCAGATGGCAAAAAGTGGTTTCGTTTCAAAACGGATTGAACCGTTGCCTTTTAAAAGATAGGATGGATTATGTAAGGCCATGTCTTCAATAATTAATATTGCATTCTCTAGCAATTTAGATTTATAGCTACTTTAAACTTATAAAGTTAAATCTGTAACCAATTTCTCATGTATCTGAGCTAAAACATAAGTCGTAGTACCAAAAGTTCATAGTGACAATATTAAAAATGAGAAGGTAATTGCATAAATTAGATTATTAGAAACTTTATTTTTAGGAAACTGAAATACAGTATGAACATGTTGGCTAGCAAAAAACCAGGTCAAAGCAATGACTACCAAATTTATGGACCCTTTAATTGGCAACATCAAACTATCCTAAATTTTTGAAAGAAACTTGTAGCTAGGGCTTAATAATCCATGCTTAAAAACAGCACTTCATCAAGCAACAACTTGATATAATAAGAAAGTGAGAAGTAACAACTGATTTGTAACATTTAATACTTACCTTGATTGCCATACATTTCTTACATGTTGTGCTTTTGAATCCATATATGATTCTTAAGAGGCTGGATTTTTGTTCTTCTAGGTAATATCTGAATGCACTGATTTTATCATCTTGGCCTATAGCTGGGTCAAGTTTACCTCTTTTAGCTAGTTATTACCATTTTTTTCGTGCCTGGCATTTACCTTATAGGTCTGTAACAAATATATAAATAAAAAAATTTACGAAAATATGATCAATCGATTGATGGTGGAAAAAAAAAGACATCGATCTTTGATGTAGAAAGAGATAAGTATTATACTAAGATCAGTTACTTTCTAACTTTCACAAAAAGCT